>NC_090735.1:44518609-44541109 GCF_036898095.1 Palaemon carinicauda | reverse complement strand
TAAGATATCGTTCAAAAACGATACAATGATGAAGTATGAATTTTATTTGTGAGAAGTGCAGGCTTAAAATAAAGAAAAAAAATGAGATAGTCAGGGTATGATTCTACTTGTCTAAGACAAGTCTTTTACAAAACTGGCCACTTTGTAGGAGACGAATTTGACAGGAGAAACAGACTCCAGACTAAGAAAGGGAAATGGAAATTGATTAGAAAGACATGGAGAAAGAGAGTTAAGAAATAGGAAAAGTAGCCAACAATAGATATACTCCTTGTGAATATATGACAGGCGCTATATAAATAAAATAGAATGTCGACAGAAATACAGTGAATAAAATAGAATACCCTAAATAAAGAGGGAATTCCAAGAAATAAATGTCATAGGCAATTGAAGCTATAGGCTTATAGAATTAAAAGAAATATGTTGCGGTTAGGCACAAAGATTTAAGATGAAGATATAGGCATATGAATAATAAATGAGCTATGATGCTATTAAGTAAATAAAGTCTGATCAGAACTGAAAATATAAAAAGCTAGAATTTAGCTAGAGAAGTCATAATGATGCCTAAATAAAAATAACCCGCAGAGATAAAGAAGATAGGTTAGCTAAAAATAGGATGCCAGAGTCTGTCAAAAGAGACAATAATGCAGTTCAGATGAAGGAAAATACAAACACACTAATTAATTAATACTACTCCGGATAAAATAACTCATCTGAATGGCGAGTAATGACTTCTAAAATAAAGGAGTAGAGATTACAGTTAAGTAATCAGAAAGGGGCAAAATTTACCATAAGGAGCATAGAAGTATAGATGAGAAATAGGCAGAGATTAGCCATTGCAGGCGATAGGTCAGGCAAATTAGAATAGAAACATCGGCGCCAGAACCTGCCCAGAGAACCTGCCAAAACTTGTTAATACTATTTAAATACCAGTATGAATCATGAAATATTACCTATCAGCCAACGCCCCATAAGGAACACGGTGAGTGTTAGAATGAATCAATAAGTCTCCTTATAAATCTCCCGAGATATGTTACCCAATGAGGATAGAAGTATTAGACTAGTTAGATCATCATAAGTAGAATATAAATGACATGTCTATCCCGATAAATAAATAATGTTTGGCTCGATTATTGAGGAGTAAAATACATAGAGAATAATGTAAGTACCATGGTCAAAGAATACAAGCCATTCACGGCTATTAGCATTTCGAAGAATGTTTGAAATTAGAGTGAAGTCGACGGGCTCACTCAGCTCCTCTAACTATTGACAGAATGATGATCTAAATTTGGAGACAATGAACAAGCCTATAGAATGATGTTACTAAGTTTAGTAAGAATATAGAGCCATAAGAATAATAGAACTAGTCTAGAATAGGGAGAATAGCAGGATAAAGAGCCAGATTAAAGAGTGACCCATCCCTAGATTTGAATAGGGTAAGTAAAAAGAGTAGATAGGTTCAAGATATGTAGAGAAATAAGGGTTAAAGTGGAAATCCTTCTCCACTAAGATTTGACAGATGTAGAAGTTTTTTGGGGAATGATAGGATCTTAGGGATAATAAGCAGTATTTGCTAAATTACCCAAGCCTTAAAATAAAGTTAACCTAAAAATATGTAGTGTGCTAATGAAATAGAAGGCTATAAATAATGAAAAGAAATGAATTTTGATCCTACATTACCTTAACCCGATCTCTCAACCAGGAGTTATAAAAATAATGTGTGAAGCCTCATAAATATAAAAAGAAATGTCTCACTAAAAAGGTAAAACCCGAAGAAGGGTAATGAATCATGAGAGTAGTCTTAAATTGAATGAAAAATAACCGAGTAGGATAGATTATCCAAATAATGTTCAAGAGAAGTTTAAAAATTTGTGTAGGGCATAGAGTATGTGTGCTCATTGATCATAAGAATGATTGTAATTTCGCTGTCCAAGAAGGACTATTGTTGATGAAAGAATAAAAGGAATCTTAGGAGCCTTAAAGTACTGGATGTTTGTCCAGGATAAATCACTGTATTGGTAGGTTTATGATGATAAAAGAAGGATTATTTAAAAGAGACAGGAAGATGTTAAAAGGAAATATAACTACCAGTATTCTGTTTCAGTTGTCAGGCAAGAGACCTAGAAATAGGAATAATTAAAATAGAACAAGAGAAACCAAGGGTTACTAGAAATATTGTAGGTGAATTACTCCCAAAATAGGAATCATATAACAGGATTGCATATTGCTTAAAGGAATACGTACAAAGAATAAGGAGAAATACTTGCTCATGAATAGAAATTCCTGACATACTAACAAAATACTAACAAAAACTCATGTTCAAGTTAGTAGGACATCCAGTAATCAAAGATTGCATTTAATGATGAGTTAATTTTTGACATATAAGAAGTATAAAGGTCATATAAAGGTAAGAATCCTTTAGAAATTACGATTTCATTTTTTCAATTGCCATAGTGGTGGTACCAATGGATTACCAGGGACTCTGTTCCCAGAACTTGACAAATGATAAAAACATACTGGTCTACATAAAATTTGATTTAACAATGAAAGGGTTGATGAGTCTGTAACAGAATAATTTGAGACCCGGATAAATAACTAGACATTCATGTTTCGAGATACTCTCTCGGGCAATGCACCCGAATTTACTAGTGATTAATGAAAACGGTGCAATATTTTTCTTGTAGTAAGAAGGGTGAAATAAGCCATGATAATTCAAGTTCAAATAGAGAAAAAGGGGAAAATAAAATAATAGGAAGGGGTTGAGGATGTTCTGCGAACTATATATAGACCAACATAGAAGACTAATAACAATTACTTGAAGAGAACAAATTTACTTTGAAATAACTCGGTATATGGGAAACAGATTTTTTTTTCGTTAGGTAGATTTAAGAAAGACTACTAAACTCCTTGGGAAATGAAATAAAAATATATGGGCACTCATACAAATATTGAGGGTAACAAATGAGTGAAATCTTTTAATTATGTAAAGTGTGTTATCCTAGAATTTGAATATGTATTCCGTAATGAACAAAGAAGGTCCAAATCATAAATGTCTCCAAACAATTAATTAAGGGATCACAGACATGAAATGTTTTTGATAAAGTTATGGGTAATGAAGACAGGTGAAATATGAACCCATAGGTGATTGAAGGTTTACAAATGTATTGATTTTGTTTGCAAGTTTGAATAAATAATGATGCCATTAGAGCAAAAGAATTACTACTGCATTTTATAGGCAATGCATTGATTAATATTTTTTTGTGTGTGTAACACGTGTAACAATGATAAACATGCATGTTTTCAATGAATTTTATTATGTTTTGATGATGATTAAGTTAACTTAAATAATTACGAAGAAAGGAAAGGATTTAAGTAATTAAAAATAAAATGTGCACCAATAATGAAATTAGAAGTTGAATGTCTCAAAGGGATATTTTAGGCCCATAATAATTATGTAGGTAATAGTGTACAATTAAGTACATATGGAAAATTATAATCATTAAACCTTTCATTTTGAAGTTAAAAAGAGTGAGTGTGGAAACACACGAATTGATTTTTATGCCTGTGTAGTAGATGAATCCTTGGAAGAAAAGATAAATAAGCTGTTTTAATTGAGACAGTCTGCAATTGATTTCTTTAAAGAAAAGTTTTAACATTGAAATGTAAGTTCCTGTCACTTGAGTTTTATGAATATCCTTCTGAATGCAATATATTTTAGAATTGAAGTTATTGAGATAAAAATGATATGCAGACAAGGTGCAAATAAGATTCAAATTTATAAACATGTTTTTGTTATGTATTGAATATGTTTCTTTATTATGAAATGATTATGATGTTTGATGATTTAAGACATTGATATATTTGAGTTTTGGTTCTACTCATTATTTTATGACAAGAGTTTGAATAGTTTTGATGCATTTTTATGAAAGTGAGAAATATTTCTTTTGATGCCATTAACTAACAATGATTTATCATGATAACATTGATGAGTAAATAAGGTACCATAATGATGTTTAACAAATGTTTGTTAATATTGATTACAAAGGAGTAATACTCTTGATGAGTGATAATGTGCTTGGCACATAATTATTTTTATTGCAGAAACATTTTGATTGATTTGAATTGATGTTATGTATGTTTGAACATTTATTTTCTGTCATTTATTGCATTGCATTTGAGAAATGATTTTTGTGTTTACATCAATAAGACCGAGATTTTGAGGTCATAGGTAATGGAAAATATGAATTGAATAGAAATTAAATGTAAAGGCATTTCCTCGTTGATTGCACAGTTGAACACAAAGACATTATTAATTTTGCCTTACGTACCCAGGGAATTAAGGGTTAAATATTCCATTATCAAGAATTAAGAAAAATAATATGTTTCAATATTGTGTTGAATTATTTGAAGGGAACAGGAAGTTTTTCCTTAACATATATTGACGATAAACGTATGCAATTGCATTATTTTAAAAATTATTGATGATAATTTTCTTTTGATGAAGATTATTTTGATTTATTGCGCTAAGGTGCATATTATTTTGATGATGATGATTTTGATTTATTGTGTTGAAATGCATATTATTTTGATGATGATGATTTTGAATTATTGTGTTGAAATGCATATTATTTTGATGATGATGATTTTGATTTATTGTGTTAAAATGTATTTCTTTTGGTGATGATGAATTATTGATGAATTATTTTTGGGTAAACCATGAAATGAGTTAATAAGATGTGAATTCCACAGGAATTCAGGTACGTGACCGAGTGGTGTCATGTAAAGGAAAAAATTTCATACTGAATAAGGTCATATGTGTATTTGATTAAGTATTTTATGAATTTTGTTCGTTAGTTAAACGATAGAGAGACACTGAAATAAAGAGAGAGAGAGAGAGAGAGAGAGAGAGAGAGAGAGAGAGAGAGAGAGAGAGAAAGAAAGAAGTTGGAGTGAAGTGGTACTTCAGAGCCAATATTGATGAAAAGTGCTTAGTCGAAGGTAAAGTTAGCGAAAACAACCGGCCAAACGATGAAACATACCGTGTGACTCACGCGACTGAAATGCACATCGAATCGCTTGCCGAGAAACCGGAAGTGACATATGTATGACGTTACCATTACATCAGAAGAAGGGACCAATAGAAGACAAGAAGAGTCACATGACGTGACGCAATTACAACACCCTTGTTCTGGGATACTTAAGCAACAAACGCATAGAGGAAGAGGCTCTTTCCTACAAGTAACCGCAATAATCGGTTGTCCCTTCTCCCCTCTCCCCCATCATGGGGCAGGCCCTACCTCTGGTGCATAGTTGGCCCGCACTAACTAAACGTCAAGTTAACTACAAGATATTTTACAAAGACGGACAACGGAAGGACCGAGTTCCCTAACTGCCAACAAATTACCTTTCAACCGGGAGGTATAAGATTATCTTCGATGAAGGAGATATTACCAAGAAGAGTGTCAATGAGTGGACACATTTATGAAGAAGCGATTCCCTAATTGCCCACAGCGAACTCATGGAGTTCGCATCCCGAATGCTGAAGTGGTAGCAGAAGTCTACGGTTGCAGCCTCCAATCTTCAAGAGTTTTTTTTATTGTTCTAGTCTATATTTAAAACCAAATTATTCCACGTAGAAGAATACTGTAAAACTAATGTACATCAAGTTCAGGAAGTAAAGTTAAGGAACTATACAGCATTTTACCATCACCCACTTTCCTAAGGGTCTCATTATAAATAATTAAATTGCACTGATATGCTTGAAAGAGATACATTTATTTAATTAAATAATATTAAAGTGGAGCTTAATGAAAGAAAAAGAAAATGCCCAACAACGCATCACATATGTATATATATACATATATATATATATATATATATATATTTGTATATATATATATATACATATATATGTATATATGTGTATGTATGTAAGTATATATATATATATACAGTATATGTGTGTATATATATGTATGTATATATATATATATAATATATACAGTATTATATATATATATATATACAGTATATATATATATAGATGCATATATATAAGTATATATATACGTATATATATGTATATGTGTATATATCACAACAACTTGACAGCTAAGGACCATTTTCAGTGTTAACAACAAAGAGGGAGGTAAAAGGGGTGGAAAGGGTGCTTCCAAATATCTTTAGAATATTAGCCAAGATCCTAAAACGTCAATCGCAGATAGGGATTTAGTGTTCAGCAAGACCCGTCTTGCAATTTGATGAAATAAAGTCGTTCCAACAACTACTTGCGCCAATCTCTCTCTCTCTCTCTCTCTCTCTCTCTCTCTCTCTCGTCTTTAAATGCTTAAATCGGTAACACCAAGTCTGTTAAATTTATTCAATTATGTGTATAAAATAATAGTTGAAATAATCAACACAGAGAAAAAGAGAGAGAGAGAGAGAGAGAGAGACGAGATAGGAGGAGAGAGAGAGAGAGAGAGAGAGTTTAATAGATTTGAATGACAGGCTTCTATAAAGGGACTAAATACTACATACCTTTCAATTGGATTGGATGAACTTTATGGGAAGTTTCTAATGTACTTAACGGGGAGACTTCTGACCAATTAGTAAATTATATCAGCCTCATCATCTCCCCCTACCATGCCTATTGACGCAAAGGGCCACAGTTAGATTCATTGGCTAGATACATTAATGGATAGCCCGTTCCTTGTGATGTGCAGTGCCTATCTAACTAAAGCAAGTGACCCTTGCCGATCCATAATATATTTAGTAATACCATCCACCAGGCATCGAGAGTAGAAGCCGAAGAGACATCTTGTCTATTGCCTTAAGCCCAATCCGTCACCCTGCTACTAGTGACTTCATCTAGATTTAAGAGGGCATTTCCTCCACACCCAAAGTTCTCGTTACTACACCCAGTAACGTTTATGTAACCGTTGGCAATCATAATGCTTATAATGCATGTACGTTCAGAAGCACATGCAAAACAAACTATTGCGTTCAAACATTTTGTTGCTTCGAGCTGTCAAGCTCGAGGTATGACACTACGAAGCAAAAACTGATGATGATGATACACAAACACGCACACACACACACACACACACACGCACACACACACATATATATATATGTATATATATATATATATATATATACATATATATATATATATATATGTGTGTGTGTGTGTGTGTGTGTGTGTATCATCATTGGTTACTACTCCACTGCAAAACAAAGGTCTTACACATGACCTTCCACTCGTTTGTTTGCGGTCTTTCCGTGCCAGTCCATGCCCGCAAACGTATATATATATATATATATATATATATATTTATATGTATATATATGTGTATATATACATACATATATATATATATGTATGTGTGTGTGTGTGTGTGTGTATCATCATTGGTTACTACTCCACTGCAAAACAAAGGTCTTACACATGACCTTCCACTCGTTTGTTTGCGGTCTTTCCGTGCCAGTCCATGCCCGCAAACGTATATATATGTATATATATATATATATATATATATATACATTTATATGTATATATATGTGTATATATATGCATATATATATATATATATAATGTATATATATATATATATATATATATGTATATATATATATATATATATATATATATATGTGTATAAATATATATGTATATATATATATATATATGCATATATATATATTTATATATTGCATATATATATATATATATATATACATATGTATTATACATATATTGATATATATATATATATATATATATTATATATTTACATATATATATATATATATATATATATATATATATATACATATGTATATATGTACTGTATATATATAAATATATATACATATATATATACACACACACACACACATATATATATATATATAACACGCATATGTATATATTTATGTATGTATATATATATATATATATATATATATATATATATATGTACAAAAACAAATGCAACCTTTTATAGCCTCACTCATGTCTTTAATCATGTCAGGGGTTGGTTCATCATTTGTGTAAATTGCAAATGTATTAATTTATGGCAGGTTTGGAAAAGACGATAGAATTATCGGAAACAAAATTGACTGTATGAATAAACAAATGAATTGGTAGCACAAGTAACAAAAAACCAATCAGAAAGAGAAACAGTGACCCAGATGAATGAGACAGAAGGTGTGGGAGGATTAGAGTTTGAGAGAATCCTGATTATTATTATTATTATTATTATTATTATTATTATTATTATTATTATCATTATTATTATTAAGTAGTTGGAAAAGCAGAATACTATGAGCCCAAAGGCTCCAACAGGTAAAAATTTCCCAGTTAGGAAAGGAGTTGGAGAAATAAATAAGCTACTGGGGAAGTAATAAACAATTAAAATACAATAATTTAAGAATAGTAACATCAAAATGGATCTTCCATATATAAACTATAAAAACTTGAAAAAAGACCCGATGAAGAGAAATAACATAGAACAGCGTGCTGGAGTGTACACTCAAGTAAGAGAACTCATCCCAAGACAGTGGAAGACCATGGTCCAGAGGCTATGGCACTACCCAAGACTATGGAAGAAATATAGGAAAAGGATCAGAGATTGTGAATTAGGAGATGATAATGAGAAGTTCTTTTTATTCGTCAAATCGACAACAACACGAAGCGAACAAGTTCCTCAATTGCTAACAAATGTTCGTTATCTGTAAAGCCATAAGAGTCTGTGAGTTTATATCACAGCAGCATTTCAGTCTCGCACTCGAGTCTAATGTTACCTTAAACTACCATTTACGATTTTCCTCGGGCTAAACGACGACGAGCAGTGTTAACTGGGTTAATAAGGAAAGGGCTCATTACAGAAAAGATGCGAGAGGTTTTTATGAAAATTAAATAAATAATTAATCAAATATAAAATAAATTAAACTAATATCGTAATGTTCTCCAAAGTAATATTCCTTAATGATGAGAAATCTTCATAGATCTAAATTCCTGTACGAGAAAACATTATTTTGTCAATTCTCGTATTTCAACAAAATATTTTGGAATTTCACGACTATCTTCATTGAAGCTATAATATTTCTGCCACTAGTGAGAGAGAGAGAGAGAGAGAGAGAGAGAGAGAGAGAGAGAGAGAGAGATGCCTTAAGGTGCATACACACTGCGCTGATGTTTCGTGTTAACACACCATATGACGTGTCAACACACAGCAACAGATTGCATCATATAACACAACGATGTTTTTATTTATCTGATGCATGTTACGTCAGAAAGATTTGATTTTTTTTGGGGGGTGAGCACATTCTTTCTTTTTTATCCTCCAATTTTTTGTTGTAAAAATAGAAAATGAATGAAAATATGTTAAATGAACTCGATGAAGAAGAGTGCCTGTTAAATAATATCGAAACACTATAGAATAATTTCAAAACATAGAATAATATCGAAACACTATAGAATAATATCGAAACACTATAGAATAATTTCAAAACATAGAATAATATCGAAACACTATAGAATAATTTCAAAACATAGAATAATATCGAAAAACTATAGAATAATATCGAAACACTATAGAATAATTTCAAAACATAGAATAATATCGAAAAACTATAGAATAATATCGAAACACTATAGAATAACTTCGAAACACTATTGAATAATATCAAAACACTATACAATAATATGCGCCTACACCTATCTGACGCAGATTTCCTTCTGACGAATATCTGGGAGTTTTGAATTTGATCTGATGCGTGTTGATGCATGTTAAGTCGTGTTACGCGACATATCAGACCAGCGTGAACTGCATTATGAGAACGCCTGTTCCAGATTTTTTGCTAACACGTGTTAACACGTCATATGGCGTGTTGACACGAAACATCAGTGCAGTGTGTATGCACCTTTAGAGGATTGCTTGACGTGTTAGTTATAATGCACAAACCATAGGACGACGAGTGTAGTATACTTCAATCTCCAAGCTATAATGGTCCTTATAATAAGGAGCAATAAGGTTGCTTTCTTAAGTCTATTTCATATACCTTTTTACTAAATAAAACTATCTTTTCTTAAACTTCAAATTATATAAAACCTTAGCTGCCTCCTGTAAATGTCTACCTACTCTCTCTCTCTCTCTCTCTCTCTCTCTCTCTCTCTCTCTCTCTCTCTCTCTCTCTCTCTCTCTCTCAACCTTAATTTCAACATCTCAAATACAACGACTCACCTTCTACAACCACCTAGATTGAGAATAATAAAAAGAAAATGTAATGTTCATTTAAAGGTCTAACGATAAGAATTATTACAAAACTACAAAATAAAACTTGTCATGTACTCACCTTCCAATGGCACGATTCTGAAGCTGTAACAGCTAGCTTTTCCTATTGAAAGAGAAAAGACAAGATTATTCTAATGATTTTATTACAAGTATAAAAAATATCCTGAGTTCATATGGCAGCCAGATATGATGTATATGAAATTAATTACTTAAACCTCGTGGAAACAGGTATTATAATATATACACAGTATGATAATATATAAATAAAAATAACACAGAAATAAATAGTTGTTGATGAAATTAAAAAATCAAGACGAAGTGACTCAATGGTATGTATAATAAACAATGCCAAAAGTTCAAACTTGCAGCAAATGTTTTTATGTTGAGCAGACTGACATAAGTCTTTTTATAGTTTATATATGAAATATCTATCAAGATGCTGCTTTTGATTTTAAAGTATTTTATTCTAATTGTTCATTACTTCTTATATAGTTTATATATTTCCTTATTTCCTTTACTCACTGAGCTATTTTTCCTGTTGGAGCCCTTAGGCTTATAGCATCTTGCTTTTCCAACTAGAGTCGTAGCTTAGCTAATAATAATAATAATAATAATAATAATAATAATAATAATAATAAGTTACTCACAAACACTAAGTATCAAAACTGCAGTATCCTTGGAGAGTTCCTAGCCAATCGGTACATAATACAATTCCCAAAATGCTAATATTTGAACATCTGAAACTCAGTCTACTGACCTAAACCTCATGACCAAATCTGTGGAAATTTGTTGGCGTTTCAGGGAGACATTGAAGTCAGGTACTGGGGGCTGGGAGGCCGTTGAATAGCTCTGAAGCTGAAGAAAACTCTGCATTTGCTGTATGAAATAAAGTCAAATGGTTGGGCAGCAAGATGCAAGAAATGAAATGGACACTGGAGTAGAGTCGGATGTTAAACTCTAGGTCCAGATCAACATGACAATATAAAGACATTTAAATTATGCCTACAGTGCTCCTGCTTTAGGTGCATTGATGGCAATAGTCCTCCCTGTGGTGAAGGGGACATTGGAATGGCTTTATTTAGAGTACTTTAAAATACTGATTCGCCTTTCATTCTTCCCAATTCATACAAGTTTGATAAGGAAGCGAGATCTCAAAAGTCACTTCCTGATAACAGCCAGGACCTTCTTGTTCACGGCCTTCTGCAGGGACTTAAAATATGATCTAGGAAGCCCTTAGGGTCTTAGTATGACAGATATAAATAAGGCAACTATAAATTTCAGTACCTTATCCAGTTCCAGAGTCTTGGGAATTTATCGGTGAGAAATATGAAACAGAATACCTGTCCGGCTGCATTATTATTATTGTTATTGTTACTAGTTAAGATACAACCCTAGTTGGAAAAGAAGGATGCTAAAAGCCAAAGCAAGGGAAAATAATACAGATAAAACAATGTACCTAAGTGTACTCTCAAACAAAAGAAGGGCTAACTGTCCAGGTAAAAAAAAAAAAATAAAAAAAAATAAAAATAAATAAAAAAAAACATTGCTAGTTGGTATATAATCTCTTACTTTCGTATGAGCATACCTTATAAAAAGTCTGTTTGCTAGCACAGTTGAGTGATTTTGCCTATGAATTTTATTATGAAGTTGGCATTGCAACTTTCCTAAAGTGTCTTCAAACATACTGCATCTGATAAAGTCAGTCAGAAGTTAATTTCATCAATCTGTAATGAATCACTACAACAAAATGTTCTCTCATGCAGTTCTCCAAATTCTGATCGTGAGGTCATGAAACATACTCAAATAGTACCAGAAACATATTGGAAGTTACCCTCAACACACGTTGAAGTCCCTCCATTTGAGACAAGCAAAGAAATACTTCAATTTCTTTAACCCTCCATTATATTGGCAAATGGAAAGCTATTTTCCCTGTTGGGTCCCCTGGGCTTATAGCATCCTGCTTTTCCAACTAGAGTTGTAGCTTAGCAAGTAATAATAACAACAACAATAAATAAAATATTACCGAGATACACAGGATACGGCTGAGGAAAAAGAATAATCCATGTATGGAGAAAGTCTCATGGGAAGAAAATCAGGCTGTAATAATGTGGGATATCATTGTTAACAGGATTTATAATCAAGATTATGTTACCAAAATAACAATACTCATTTCCAGAATAATTCAAATGTATGGTGTCTCACTTTTAGATCAACTGTTCAATTATGTGGTGTATAAGAGAATGAACAGACACATGTTGCACCACCAGATTAAACCTGACTCTCTATATTCTCTTAAGATTTAGAACCCTGTTACTACCGTGATTAATATCGCAAGAGGATAACAATTCATATAATAGTTGATTCTTTTACTGATCATTCAGACACCCGTGGGAGAATTGGGCAAACAAACTAATTCTAAATTAAGGTATCATAAAGGTATGGGTAAAATATATTCCTAGTACAACCAAGTAACTATTGTCTGGATACTTATATTGTATCTTATGAGATAATCTCTCTCTCTCTCTCTCTCCCTCTCTCTCTCTCTCTCTCTCTCTCTCTCCAAAACCAAGCCATTGTTCTCTAGTCTTGGGTAGTACCATAGCCCATGTACCAAGGTCTTCCACTGTCTTGGAGTAGAGTTCTCTTGCATGAGCGTATACTTGGACACACACACTTCTCTCTTGTTTCTCTCCCTCTTCTTTTATTGTTTTTTTTTTTAAAGATTTAATCATTTACATATAAAAAATGTATTCTAATATTGGTACTGTGCTTGAAATATTTCATTTTAATTGTTCATTACTTCTCTTGTATTTTATTTCCATGTTTCTTTCCTCACTGGGCTATTTTCCCCTGCTGGAGCCCTTGGGATTACAGCATCCTGCTTTTCCAACCAAGGTTGTAGTTTAGATAATAATAATAATAATAATAATAATAACATTGCATCTGCATATTCACCCAAAGTCTTCAAATCTATATTACCTGAGATTAACAGGTTGGTTAGATAGTAAATCTGGTACATTTTCATTCACGAAGATTTTCTGACAGAGTTCATAATCTGCAAAAAGCACTGTACATAAATACAGGTATAAAAAAATCATATAACTTGCATTCTATCCTCTTCAGGTCAAGTCAAAAACCTACTTCCAGCTTTGAACTCTGAGAATAACAACACAGTTTTTCGCTTAGAATAACGAATCGAGTTCTCGTAGAAATGTAAACAAACAGTTTATAGTAAAAAAAAAAAAAAACAATAGAAGATACGATTTATGAGTGAACTACTCCATGAAGTAAAAACAGAATAATAAATTCATGAATAAGTCATTATCATAGTTATTATTATCATTGCTATTCGTGGTATTATCATGATAATTACAGCATCATAATACAAACGAAACGAAACAATATATTATATCGTTATTTCATCCTACAAGTTTCAGCCCACTGGCCGTGATATGTGGTAACCAATATAAAGCTGGCTCAGGTAATGCCTCGTTAAGCGAAGTAGGCGCTTCAGTTGTTTGCGTCTACACCGTCATTATCCAGTACAGGACGTCGCCAGACTTCAAAATCTCAGATGGTCCCACTCATAGCGTAGGCCGGCTTTCAGGGTAGGCTAAGATTACTGCAATTTAAGGGAGGTCGCAGGGTACCACCTCTTCATGGGGGGAGGGGGATGGTTGATTTAGTTCATCAGTATCCAAACACTATGTAATAAATTTCTTTTAAATTTCAATAAACATTTTTCATCTATTTTCTAATAAATATATTAACGTGAACACTGTACTTTGATTATGTTTTCAAACGTACTGTGGTAGCCTATTGGAAAGTCCCTGCCTGGCAATCTGCCGGACTAGAGTTCGAGACCCACTCAAGCTCGATAGTCTTTACTAGTAAATGCAACCTCACCAGCCTTGTGAGTTAAGGATGGGGTATTTGGGGGACCCTTTAGGCCTATCTGCTGAGTCATCAGCAGCCACTTCTTGGCTCTCCTTGGTCCTAGCTTGATGGAGAGGGGGATTGGGTGCTGATCATATGTTTATATGGTCAGTCTCTAGGCCCCTAGGGCAATGTCACTGTCCCTTGCCTCTGCCATTCATGAGAGACCTTTAAACCTTTTCTTTTTCTGACTATATGAAGAGAGCAGAGAAGAAAGTTCAGGTAAAGACTTCGCACCGGTGTAAAGGATTCAAGTTACCCCCCGTTTCAAATTACCCCCCGGTAACTTGAAACGGGTTTCAGATTACCGGGGGGGGGGGGGTAGTTTGAAACCGGTTTCAAGTTACCCCCTCTGTTTTCAAGTTACCCCCTCATCAGAATGATAAATAATTCATGTGACATCGCAAATATGTATCATGCATTTATTGTTGGCTTCGCAGCAGTAGGAAAAGTAGTTTAATCTGGTATTTAAGACCAAAAATTGTGTATTAGTGAATTATATGACACGTTAAAAGTCATAGACTGTAATTCAAGGTTTTGTGATAATGGCGAGGTAAAATTTTATTTTATTTCTGTTCGTGTGATTGTTGATATTTTCGTATTTAAGACCTAAAGTGTCATATAATTCCCTAATTCACAATATTTGAAGTTACAGACTTTCATTTAAGGTTTAGTGATCACGGCGAGGTAAAACTTTATTCTATTTCAGTGTGCGCGTGATTGTCGAGATTTTTTTTTTTTTTTAATTAACTGGCCTTATCTTTCAATTAAACACAAACTATGACGCATCTAACTTTATACAAAACAATTATTAAGTAAAAAAATATAGATATTACCCGTTAAAATAATTGAAATCAAAACCATCATAATGAACCCTGTTTTAGCATTACATGGAAAAAAATATTTACTAAATTAAATATTAAGAAAAAAAAATGGGAAAATGGTAATGAAATTGTTAATTTTGGAATTGACCAAACAATAAAACGTGTCACAGATGCAGCCAACTTATAAAAAACGACTTTGTTTCAGATTTGCAAGGCAAATTGGGTCAAGGGTTTTAAGCATACTGACAACATTATAAAGGAAGACATGAAAATGGTCTGAATGAACTAATTTATTGAATCTTTTGTGATAGCACTAACTTCATCTGACGAAGTCACCATAACCACTTTTGCTAATATAACCTTTGTTGTAAAGAAATTAATTTTGTCGATTAATTAAATAAATTCTAAAACAATACAATCACCTACGTAAATATACCATATTAAACATAGTTAATTAAATCCTTTGTAAAGAATCCTGTCTTTTAATAATCAATCAGAATTGAGAAATGAATTCATTTGATATCAAAATTAAGATTATTTCTGTTAGTATGATAATCGTTTTAAAACAATTTTGCTATTTGTTATATTCAAGAGTTTCAACTTGTCACCACGTGGTTGCAAACAAAAAGAACGAAGGAAACAATTTAGGGAAAGTATCAAATTAAAGGATTATATTCTTAGACCGTTCAAATCCGGGTGAATGACTTATTAGTTGACCCTTTTCTTCTATTCTTGGCTCGCCCATAGATTAAAGCGGCTAAGCCAGGTGTGCTTTGAAAATGACCCAAGAGAACTGGCAATGCCGCTATTGGGCTCCGAGTTTGCTCTTGAAATGGTTTGACCATACCCATAGTTGCAATATAACAATAGAACTCCTTGTGTCCTTATATCTCTTTGTTTATTCATTTATTCTGTCACTGATAATGCATAGTAACTTCGTAGTATTTGGATGCTATGCACGTAAAAAATAAAAGCTCAAATATAAATTACCAACATGCATGTCGTCGTGCAGACAGAATTAACGTTGTGTAAGCTACTGTTAGCTCGATTCATTTTAAACCAGAGTACATTAAAGATGGTATGAAGTCTCGATTACTAGGTATTGCTGTTTTGTCATTTGATGAAATGAGTAATAAGAAAGAATGGAGCTATGACAAAGGGGCAGAAGTGTTATATAAACCGCATGGAAATGTACAGGTGACCATGTGGCGAGGTCTTTTTTTTCTTTATGATACATTTCAGGTAAAATTCTTAAACATTTTATGACACCGTTGTTCAATAATTTACCATTTCGAGATCAACAACAGAGAAAAAAAATCCATACACGAATCCATCACTTACTATTCTGGAAGATGGTTTAAATAGGATTTGATTTAGCCCATGATAACACACAGCTGCCTGCCTTTAGGCTAAAATCAGTAACAACAGTTGTGAGATTAACACAACCTGTGTTCAATGTCATCCATAGAGGGCTATAAAGTGTAACGACTTTTCCGTTGTTCAGGTGTTTTCGTATACAAACAACCAATGTAAGTACAGGAGAAGCAAACAGCATGCACTGTACCATGTTTTATTAAAACTGTTATAATTGCTTACAATCTTGCTTTATTAAAAGTGTCAATTATTTACAGATATCATGAATGATATAGTATTTACAACATACATACAAATACATATACATGTATTATATATATATATATATATATATATATATATATATATATATATATATATATATACTGTATATATATATATACAGTATATATATATATATATATATATATATATATATATATATGTATACATATATACTTATGATCAATATGTTGATTATACCTTATATAATATTTGCTTGCAATATAATTATGAAATATTTCGAATAATGGAAAAAATAACCGTCAAAATCAAATTTCACCTCGTCTTCCTGTCTCGGTCAAATATGCGCCCATGACTGATAATGGAATATCCGACATTTATTAGCTAAAATATAAACATAAGACGGATAAAGGCTGGATATTAATAAACGATACCAATAGGTGAAACAATGCATGTATATACATATAACCTAATGATTGTGTTGACCCTGATTAAAAGCAATTTATTAATATTCATAAATGATGAGATCCTGCGCAAAAACGAGGGGGGTAATTTGAAACCAGGGGGGTAGCATAAAACCGGTTTCAAATTACCCCCGGCGGTAGCTTGAAACCGGTATCAAGTTACCCCCCGGTAGTTTGAATCCGGTTTCAAATTACCGGGGGGTAAGATTTGGAGGGGGTAATTTGAAACCGGTACACCGGGTAATGAACCTCAGCCGGACTCGAACTCAACAATTCCTCCACCAGGAGACACAGAACAAGGAGAAGAAGAACAACTCTGCAGGAAACATTTGAGCATTAATTAGCAAGAGAAGTACAAGACTCACTGCAAAGCCTATAAGGTCTCTCTCTCTCTCTCTCTCTCTCTCTCTCTCTCTCTCTCTCTCTCTCTCTCTCTCTCTCATTTACAGACTCCACAAGGATCAACTTCTGCATCAGGATATACTTCGACAGTTGTTAAAGGTGTCTGGTTTCAGTTCCGGTTTCCTCAAAATATGTACCCACCAGAACGTCAGCCAGGCAATCCCAACCCCCTCAGTGGTGCCCAATGCAGCAGTGGTCTCCCCAGTAAACAGCTTAAACTCACGGTCCCCGGTGGGGATCGATCTGCTGCCATGCGAATGGTAGGCGACCACGTTACTATTCTACTAGCCAAGAGGCGTCAGTCCTTTCCTTTACTGAAATATCCCTATAGACTTGAACTCTGGTCATAGATTGCTGTTGGAGCCCTTATAGGGCTTATAACATCCTGATTTTCCAACTAGGATTGTAGCTTAGCTAATAATAATAATAATAATAATAATAATAATAATAATAATAATAATAATAATTTTTGAAATTACTCCCTTTACTGTAGATAATTTTATCATTATTTATTTCATTTGAATTTCGTCAGTCACAGTTTGAATAGAAGGGAATCCTAGTAGGTTGCATATATATATATATATATATATATATATATATATATATATATATATATATATATATATATGGCCATGAGTCATGGTATGACAATGAAACAATCTCCAATAGATTTAGTAGATTTGAGAACAAAGCCCTCAGAAGGATATTGGGAGTTAAATGGCAGGACTGGATTAAAAATGAAACTATAAGAGAGATTACTCGAGGGCCAAATGTGGATGAGATCATGATGAGGGGTAGATGGAGATGGTTTGGGCATGCTCTTCGCACTCCTCAAGAGAGATTAGTTCACCAAAGTTTCAACTGGTCTCCACAAGGCACTAGAAGAGTTAGAAGACCCAAGACCCAAGCTGAGGACTATGAACCGTGAAGTAGGAAATGATGAATGGAGAAGTATTGAATTAAAATCTCAAGATATATACAATTAACGAAATCTAACCGAGGCCCTTTGCGTCAATAGGCGTAGGAGGAGACGATGATGATAATGATTATGATGATGATGATGATGATGATATATATATATATATATATATATATATATATATATATATATATATATATATATATATATATATATATATATATATATATATATATATATATATATGAATAACAAATGTTAGTATTTCTAGTTCACTCGATGGAAAAGGCCTTAGACATTCCTATAGTCATGTCTGAAGTTTGGCCAGTTTTCATCACCACGTTGGCCACTAGAGACTGATGATGGTGGGAGACCTTAATCTGATCACTCAAAGCAAAGCACCCTAGTATTTATTAAACCTTGTCTTCATTGCCATGACATCCTCTTTAGTGTTTAGTTCACCTGTATAATCATTTCTGCCATTACCGTTTACAAATCTCATCTTGGCCATTGAGGTTTGATTGACAGGTTGTTTCCCTTCCTCCCTCCTTCACTCTCAAACCGTGGGAAAAATCTAACCAACATTCCCACGGTCGAGCTCATAGGCAAGACAGGGCTATGCCACGAAGTGGGCAAAAAGGAAAAGATTGGGAATGAACGAAAGATGACAAGAATAATAAAAGGGACATAATAGAGTAATTAGGTGGTATACGGAAGAGGATAATCAGTTTTAAAACAATATGAATTGATATGAAGAAAATGAATAATCATCGTTTCTTCAACCAAGGAGTTACACTTGAAAACTTGAAGAGGCTGAGGAGATACGAGGATACCTGTAGGAAACGCAATTTCTTTATGTAAATCATATATATATATATATATATATATATATATATATATATATATATATATATATATATATATATATATATATGTGTGTGTGTGTGTGTGTGTATATATATACACACACACATATATATATATATATATATATATATATATATATATATATATATATATATATATATATATATATATGTATATATATATATATATATATATATATATATATATATTTGTATATGTATATATATATAAATATATATATATACATATAATTTATTATTAATTGCTAAGCTACAACCTTAGTTGGAAAAGCAGAATGCTAGCCCAGGGGCTCTAACAGGGAAAATAGCCTAGTAAGGAAAGGAAACAAGAAAAAAATAAATATTTTAAGAATAATATTGAAATAAATAACTCCTATGTAAACTGTAAAAACTTTAACAAAACATGAGGAAGAGAAATAAGATAGAATAGCGTGCCCGAGTGTACCCTCAAGCAAGAGAACTCTAACTCAAGATAGTGGAAGACCATGGTACAGAGGCTATGGCACTACCCAAGACTAGAGAACAATGGTTTGATTTTGGAGTGTCCTTCTCCTAGAAGAGCCGCTTACCATAGCTAAAGAATCTCTTCTACCCTTACCAAGAGGAAAGGCGCCCCTGAACAATTAGTGCAATAGTTAACCCCTTTGGTGAAGTAGAATTGTTTGGTAATCTCAATATTGTCAGGTGTATGAGGACAGAGGAGAATCTGTAAAGAATATGCCAGACTATTCAGTGTATGTGTATTCTAAGGAAAAGTGAATCGTAACCAGAGAGAAGGATCCAATGTAGTACTGTCTGGCCAGTCAAAGGACCCCATAACTCTCTAGCGATAGTATCTCAACGGGTAGCTTGTGCCCTGGCCAACCTACTACCTACAGTGTATGTATATATATATATATATATATATATATATATATATATATATATATATATATATTCAATAGAAAGGAATCCTATCAGGTTGCATATATATATATATATATATATATATATATATATATATATATATATATATATATATATATATATATATATATATGCAACCTGATAGGATTCCTTTCTATTGAAACAATGGCTGACGACATGGAAGAGATTTGTAAGAACAAAATCTTCTACAATAAAAGGAGTAATTTCAAAGATTAATTATTATTTTCATTATAATTATAATTATAATTATTATTATTAATATTATTTTCATTATAATTATAATTATAATTATAATTATAATTATAATTATAATTATTATTATTATTATTATTATTATTATTATTATAGAAGAAGAAATAAAAGTAATATGGAAATTTGAGAATTTCTTTCCGTTAATTCTTTCTATTTCCTCCCTTTCCTGTCCCTCCTTTCGCTCATTTTCTATCGTTTTCTTCAGCTGTACTTTAGAAGCATCAAGAAGTTTTATGACGTCTTTAAAATCGCTTAATAGACACTTCCAACAATCGTCCTCGAGTTCCCAGTGGTAAGTTGTCTGTACCTTTCTCTCATCCATTCCACCATATAGCTGGGTGTGCCGCAGGAGTCAGCATTCTCCATTTATTTCTCTTCTTTGTGTTTTCTTCTCCCAGTCCTACCCAACCCATATCCCTCCTCATCCCCTACATATCTATCTTCCACTTGAATGTTTATTTCTTCATGTCCTTCTCTATTGCTAATCATTAGCTATGTCTTTCAAATGCCCACCTTCATTACTCTACATTTTAGAGTTCTCCAATGTTAAATCTTTCTTGAAGTTCTTCTTCCATATTGGCCATATTGGTTTTGGCTAATTTTTCATGGCCTGATGCCTTTCCTGCCGCCAACCTTCCTCATTTACCCGGGCTTGGGACCGGCACCAAGTTGAGCCTGGCTTTGCCTCTCTCAAACCCAGCCACTGAGGGGGGGGGGGGGTGTGGGTGGAGATACAGGGAACGAGAGGGAGAGGGAGACCAAAGCGAAGGTGGATGGACTGTATCAAGGATGACCTTGATTAACAGGTGATGAAGTGTAGGACAAAGGTAGATGGAGAACGCTGGCCAGAAACATCGACCCCACATAAAGGTGGGTAAAGATGCAGACAAAGAAGAAGAAAAGTTCTTCTTCCATGTCTACTACAATGACTAAATCGTCAGCAAACACCAAGTCCCACAGCTCATTGTTGTTCCTTAATTCTGATAATAAATTGTTTATAACGACGAGGAACAGAAATGGACGAAGATCAAATCCTTGATAGAGGCCAGCCTCAACAGGGAATGCCTGTCACCCTTATATATATATATATATATATATATATATATATATATATATATATATATATATATCATATATATATATATATATATATATATATATATATATATATATATATATATATATATATCTTTTTTTTTGTACAATGGTTCTTGTCCACCCTACATCATCCTCATTAACCTTACTAATTTCGGTACTTAGTGCCCTGTCATACACCTTTTCAAGATCTAAATTTTTCTGTCCCCTTCTAGATACTTATCTTTGATTTGTCTTACTATTAAGATAATATCCATTGTGCTCTGTCATTCCATAAACCTAAACTGCTGTTCATGTATATCTATCAACTCTCTCAATCTTCCCTCTTCTCTTCATTTTAGTATCTTAAATACAGGCTACAAAAGCTTTATTCACTTGTAGTTCCCACAATTTAATATGTCTTCCTTTTGTATATACAATTAAATCCTCCAGTCTCTTCACATTTCCTCTACATCCCAGATCTTTTCCAGTAGTGTGTGTACCCACCCTTTTCTATGTTTCCCAAAGCCTTAATCATCTCAATTATCACCCTGATTTTTGTGCTGCTTTTCTAACTTTTACTTCACTATCTCTGATGATTGCTATTGGTCTTTCTACTGGGGGAAAATTTTCCAGTTCTTCACACTCATTTTCTGTTTGATAGTTGTGAAAATAGTCTTTCCATCGTTCTCTTGACTTCCTCTACCTTAATTCATATATTCCAGTTTTCATCTTCAATAATTCCAACCCATCTTACATTCTGCCGTTTTTTTTTTCTTTTCTCCCTTCTGTGTTCCCATCATCCCATACAACTTTTTTTCCGGCTTCTCCCATTGCAATCGCTACCGTTGACTTTGTTTCTTTCTTTATCCGTCTATATTCTTCACTAGTTTGGTAGTTTTTATCTTCCCCCCTACTACTGGC
>NC_090735.1:44495182-44513109 GCF_036898095.1 Palaemon carinicauda | reverse complement strand
ATTAACCATGTGGACACAGTTGGTATTGTGATGGATGGCTTGACCACCACACAAAAACACTAAACTTTTCAAACAGTATTCACTTAAGTACCATACTAAGTCCACAAAAGGTGGAATAGTATACAATTTCAATAAGAGTGCAAAGTCAATTCAAGGGGACAAAGAAAATACCACAAAAATATACTTAATTTTAATACACAAGTTTCAGACAGAAATAACACCTGAACCTCAACAATACAGTAATTAATGATAAACACTCACTCTTAAACTCCCTGTAAAAGAAAACCATTACACAATTAAAGAAAGGTCATCAACACAAGCATACAAAAAGGGAAGAGGGTCCAGAAAGGAGGAGGCAAACGAAAAGTAAGAATATCCTAACAATTACACATTAAATATCCCTAACAAATTCCTCATTCACTTCTAGGGGTCTCCTCAGAGGACAACAAACTCTCCAGCTGGAGGCTTAATTCAGGTGGCAGAAAACACGGATCCAAAACAATGGTGTTTCATGCTCCAATAATGCAGACCGCCCAGGAGTACAGGTCGTGGGCCCGGCACACAAATATAAACATCAAAATCTTTACCTTGGGGCAGAGAGGTCCCCTTGGCTTTTACTGAACAAAGGGCAGTATAATATATATATAGGATAAAAATCCTTAATGCAGAGCGAGGATATCCTGGGAAAGCTAAACAGCTTCACAATGCAGCTCTGTAATGGCGATGAATATAATAAATCCAGCAGCAATTATCGTGCCCTTCAAGGTTGGAGGCTCAGAAACACACTGAGGCCAACTCCTCCAAGCGAAAACCTCCATACCTCAGATAATGAAGGAGAGCTGCCACGTAACCAACACAACTTGAAAATATAAAATAGTCGTTAGCCAATAATAAACACCAAGATAACCACCGGTGAGGAGACAAAAAGCTAATAAACAAAGAATACAACACTTCTATACTTAACATTAAAAGTCTAAAAACTTAAATAATTCAGAAATTAATGACAACTAAGTTACACCTCCTCACCCAACCAAAAAAAAAAAAATTCAATTTTTTTTTTTTTATAATGTACGTTAACATTTAATCACATATTGAAATAATAAAATAACAACAACAAAAAAATAGTCATTAAACCACCTGCAAAAACATGACAAACAAAAGGAAAGAGGGTGGCAAGTACCAAGGTTTGCAGCTCACAAGGAAAACAAAATATAACAATATATAACAAATACTAACAACCTCTTAAACATAATACTAATCACAGGAAAACTTTCCAAAACCAGAAAGGCAAAACATCACCATTCGATAAATAGATACCCCACCTAAAAATTTCCCATCACTCACACCGTTAATAAACTTAATAAAGAGTCATTGCACTAACAACCGGATTCTGTATATATAGTCCAAAGGCTATAACCTTTTCCACAATCAATACACTGTTCATTTTCAGGGATACACATCACTCACTAGCAATAAATGTTGATCACAAAAACCACTGTCTATTTCAGTGCTATATATCACACTTATCACCATAGTGTCCAATACATACACACACACCGAACGACACAGAGAAGACCACCACAAGACTCCCCTGCGCAAACAAACAAACAAACTCGATGAAGCGTAATTATTAGCCTGAAAATACAGAATACCAGATTAGTGCCTATCTCTCTTCTTAGCTTATTATAAACCTTATCGTACCTGACACCTCTAAACCTTAGTAGATTAACCTTAACTCAGTCTAGGGTACCACTCATACACCAGCCTGTAGCGCCTAAAAAACGGCTGTGTTGTGCTACAGACCCGTGAGCCCATGACCCATCTAATTAATCAATCATTAGAAAGTACCAGTGATCACCCTCACCTTTTAACCTTAAAGATCCCATATAATATACCCAGAACATTATAGTCTTCTGTAAACAAACCATGATTAATAAATCTTAAATATACATTTACTTCTACTCACTACGTGCCCACTTCAACAGCACACACACCATAATTAGAACGATACAGATAATACCTTTAATAACTGCATAGCCCTCTGTCAATCAACTAATATTCAACGCTGCGAGAGAGAAAATCGGCAACAATATTATCTTTTCCTGGGATGTGGGAAAATTCTAAATTCCATTCTTGCAGCATGAGACTCCACCTCATCAATCGTTGATTTTTATTTTTGTATCTGCTGATGAAGGTCAGGGGATTATGGTCTGTCAAGACCTTAATAGGTGTATCTGAGGAGGAGAGATAAACCTGAAAATGGTTAATAGCAAATACTAAAGCAAGAGTCTCTTTCTCCACAGTGGAATACCTACGTTGAGCGGAGGACAATTTTTTTGAAAAGAATGCGACAGGATGAGAAACTCCCTGCTCGTCATTCTGCAACAACACCGCTCCTACACCAACGTCACTTGCATCCGTGGCAAGAGAAAAAGGAAGGTCAAAATCAGGAGCTCTTAAGACAGGGAAATTAATTAATACTCTTTTTAAATTATCAAAAGCCCTTTGTGTTTCATCAGTCCAGACAAAAGCTACCTTCTTTCTTAAGAGATTAGTCAAAGGATCGGCGATGTCAGAAAAATTTCTAACAAACCTTCGGTAGTACCCACCCAACCCAAGGAATCTTCTGACATCCCTCCTGCACTTAGGGATTAACATTTTTTCAATACATTCGATATTTGCTTGCTTAGGAGCAACTTTACCATTACCAACTTCATGACCCAAATATACGACCCTCGCCTTTGCGAATTCACTTTTCTTTAAATTAATTACTAAACCTGCTTTCTTCAAAACCTCAAACAGTGCCCTAATACGTTTTAAATGAGTTTCCCAATCATTACTATAAATAACAATATCATCAATATAAACTACACACCCCTCTAAACCATAGACTAAAGTATTCATTAACCTCTGAAAGGTGGCAGCCGCGTTCTTCATACCAAACGGCATCACTTTACATTGAAATAGTCCCTGGGGTGTTACGAAAGCGGACAGGGCCCTTGCCCGCTTCGAAAGAGGAACCTGCCAATAACCTTTCAGCAAATCGAATTTACTAATGTACTTGGCCTTACCCATACGATCAATACAATCCTCAATTCGTGGTAATGGGTAACAATCAGACTTAGACACTTCATTCAATTTACGGTAATCAAAACACCACTCAAGGCTCAACTCTCGAGCGAAGAGGACGTGTTCCCACCGCTGTAGTTGTTTTTTGAGGTTTATACAATTATACGGACTTTGAAGTTATCTGACCGTTCACAGATGGCTTATGGCTAATACTATTAACAGCAACATTCAAGTATTTGAAGGAGCTCGGGAGGACATCATTATGGATTTAGAGATGTCTAGTAGCAGCGATGACGACCAACCTTTTATCACAGTTGAAAGCAAGAAAATGAAGAAAAGGAAAATGAGCAGTGTTGTTGTATCTAATGGGATGTCTGATGATAAACGAAAGAAGTTTTTAGGTGAAGGCTCTACTACGAATCATCTAAAAGATGGTAAAGTTATTAATGCTAAAAGACCTCGGCTGTATTTTCCGAGGAATGTTTTGGGCTTCCATGATCAGGTTCGTTGGGCAGTTCGGCTGTCCAAGTGTTATCCGGAATTTGAGGTTCTATTTAAGGAAGGGAGAAACATCCCATATATTACAGTAAAGGATGAGGTAGCTGTTGGTTTTTTAACAAAAAGTGGCTTTGAAAATATTGTAATGGAAAAACCAAAGGAACTGTATGGTGCATGTACAAAGGTAATTATTTTTGATTACCCTACTTACTTGGACCCAGAAGATGTTTTAGTTGACGACCTATTTATATGGGCAAAGCGTAGAGTAGTTAAAGTTGACGACGAGTCTGTCCCTAAACCACAATTAATTGCACTCATCAAGGGTCCGCCAATAGAGAGAGTATTTATCAAGTGCCTTGGTTATAAACGTGTTGCAGTGTTCATTGACAACCCTGTCATGTGTTATAAGTGTTGCAGGTGGGGTCATATGGCCTGGAAGTGCCTGAATGACCATCGCTGTCGATTTTGTGGTAAGTCGCACGAGTCGAAGGTGTGTGGTGACAAAATCAAAGAAAAGGAAAAAATTGAACCAAAGTGCTGCAATTGTGGAGGTGCTCATAATGCTAGCTCTAGTGTGTGTCCCCGAATGCCCAAAAGTGATCGTTCACTTAAGACAAATAATGGAAATCTAAGAAGTGATAGTTCTGGTGTTATTAATACTCAGGTTCCAGTGGCTAGTGAAAATTTCTGGGAAAAGCGTATGGAACAGCAAAACCAAATTTTGGTCAAGAATAAATCCCCTGAGGAGACTCAATTTCATTATAATAACTTTATCTCGGAGTTTCGTAAAGAGATAGCAGAACTGAAACAGGCAGTGTTAGCTATTAAGAATACTATGAATAGTATATATTTGCAAAATAAAAAGGTGGTTGTTAATGAAAGGGTGACTCAAAATGTTGTGGTTGCAGAGGTACATGACAATAGTGGTGAAAGCACAGTTACATGCGAGGCTGGTTTGTCAGCTAATAAGCCAGATTATGTGGAAAATGTGGTCGGAGATTTTACAATCATTCTTGATTCGATAACCGAGTATATGGAAAGTCCAACCAATCAGCTAAAAATGAATATTCTTCATTCTGCAAGCAAGTTAAGAAAGAGTATTTCTCAAAATGGCACATAAACTCCATATTATATCCTGGAATATAAATAGTTTAAGAAAACGAATTACTGATTTGCATGCTTATACTCAGTCTACAAACGTTGATATAATAGCTTTGCAGGAAGTAGGTAGAAATGTTTCCTCACTCCAAATTAACGGTTACAATCATTTTGAATTACAAGCTAATGAGTCCACGAATTGCAGAGGTTTAACTATTTACATAAAAAATAATATTCCAGCTTCGTATTACTTTGCTAGTAAAGTCAATGGTACTGAGTGTTTGGCTATTAAAGTAGCGCTTAAAGATGCAGAAATATATATCGTTAATATTTATGTACATGCGGATTCTTTGGCTATTGAGGACCTACCTGATGTAATTTTTTCTGAGGATTGTGTATTACTTGGTGATTTAAATGCTAGACATAGTGCTCTTGGTAGTTGCTCCCGAAATCACAATGGGATTATTTTAAATAGATTTTTAGATTCGGTTGAGAATGCGTCTGTACTTGGTAATTGTGAAGCAACACATGTTAGAGGAGGCAGGCTTGATTATGCTATACTTTTCAACATGCCTGGAGTACAGACAGATTTCTCTGTTGTAACCACTTTACTAAGTGATCATTTTGCTCTTAGAATTAGTTTTTATTTAGAAAAGATTTCACTTATTAACAATGGAACTAGATACGTATTGCATGACAGGCAGAAAGATGATTTTATAGAAAAAGTAAGTGACTGGTACAAAGAGTATAAACTGCTAGGTATTGAGGATGAAAATGTTTTCCTTGAGGATCTGCTAGCAGTAATAGAATCTATACTTTACAAACCACAGAAAAAACCTAATTCTGCCAGTAATCATAAACCTAGGTATCATAATGACAAAATAGTGAAAGGCTGGAACAAGTTGCTACGAAAATGCCATAGGGAATGGTCTAAAGACCAGAATATGCAATCCAGAGAAACAATGGTTACAGTGGCTGAACATGCTACAAAAAAGAGGCAAGAGGTTAGAAGTAAGTATTGGGAAGGTTTTTTACGCGACATCTCATTTTCAAAATCCCTACGTCAAATTTGGGATGGTGTCAATAAAGTAAGGGGGGTAAAAAGAAAGACAAATGCACATCCTAATGCCAGAGAAAAAGCAGAGGCATTAGCCGCCAAATGGTCGTATGCGTCGAACTTAGATTCTCTACCTCGAGATATACAGGAAAGCCTTAGGAAGTTACAGAAACAAAGACGTAGACTAGTTTGTATGCAGAAGAACTTAATGGATGACACCTGTATTCCTTTCACCAGGGATGAAATGTTGAATAGTGTTAAGAAGGGGAAGTCAACAGCTCCAGGTAAAGATGGCATAACATACGATATTATAAACTGTCTTATAGCAATGGAGGACAGTCCTCTTTTAGCATTGTTCAATTTATCATACAGTAATGGTCGCTTACCTATTAAATGGACAATTGCCCTCATGATACCTGTACCTAAGGGAAATAATGATTACAGACCTATCTCATTGACTTCTTGTTTATCAAAAACTATGGAACGTATGGTTTTAAATAGGTTGTTGTATAAAGTTGACGGGCTCCTTTCTCCGAATCTTTATGGTTTTTTGAGGAACTAGAGTACCTCTGATTGCGTATTAAAAAGCCTTAGTTCTGCTGGTGTCAACTGTAGAATGTTTTTAGATTTAAAGGGAGCCTTTGATAAAGCCAATAAGGATGTAATATTGGAGTGTCTTGTTAAAAAGGGTATAAAGGGCAAGCTACTGATGTGGATTTCACAATATTTGAGTAACAGAAGGGGAACTTATGTTTCAGGGTTACGAGTCCACTGAAAAGTATTTTGAACTTGGTACTCCACAAGGGGGTGTGCTTAGCCCCATGATTTTTAATATATTGATGGACGAAATTGCAAGTTATAAATTTCATGGAAATTCACAAGTAATCATTTATGCGGATGACATTCTCATACAATGCAAATCAGAGGAGACTTTGAGTATCGTGTTGACTGAAATGTCAGATCTTTGTATATCTTTAGGTCTTGTGGTAAATGAGAGTAAGACAAAATATCAATCACGAATAGTAAGTGATAAAGAATTCTGGCTGAATGGAGTAAAACTAGAAAGAGTAACAATTTATAAATATTTGGGTATGTATATTGGTTTTGGTAAAATAATGGATCAAATTACCTATGTGAAGAACATCTGTACATCTCGGCTTAAGCCATTACGTGTTTTGTCAAATCGTGGTAACGGTGTTGGTATTCCAATATTAAGGTCTGTATATCTTGCCACTATTAGAAGTATCATAGACTACTCGGCTCCAGTTTTATGTAGTTTTTCAGATAAAGATCTTCGCCCCTTGGAATTGTTGCAAAACGAAGCTATGAGGGTAATATTAGGTTGCCCTAGAACTGCAAGGATTGAAATAATGCGAATGGAGCTGAATTTCCCGCGTGTTACTCAAAGAATAAGAGAGTTGGCAGTCTCCTCAATTATAAGACTGATTAGACAGAATGATAGGCATTTCAAAATTATTATAAATAGATATGTGAAAGGCGTTCCAGGATTCTTCACACTGAATGAATATTCACGAAAGCTTTGTAAAATATTGAATGACTATAATGTTTTTGATTTCTGTGTACCTTTGCCAAGTTCACGTCTAATAAAACCTTGGATTACTGAGAAAGTAGATATAAGTATAGAGCAACTTGATTTGAGAAAAAGGGACAGCAATCCCCTTGAACTTAAACAGCTGTTTTTGGAAAAGATATCTCGATACCCAAAGGATACGGCGATTCATGCTTATTGTGATGGTTCTGTTACCGGATGTCGAGCTGGTCTTGGTGTTGTAATTAGAGAATTTTTTGAATTTGGTTATAGTACAGAGGAGAGAATATCTAAGCGTATTGGCGATCATAGCTCATCTACCACTGCTGAGCTGTTTGCCATATATGAGTGTTTGAAATTTGGAATTCATAAAGAAAAATCTATAATATGTTTTGTTGACAGTCAGAGTGCTCTTTTGGCTTTAAATGCCAAATTACCTTCAGATGAGGAAATAGTTACCAAATGCAAGGAGTACATTTCTGTCATAAAAGGGTCAGGATACAGTGTAAAATTCGTCTGGATACCCTCACATTGTGGTATATATTTTAACGATGTTGCTGATGAATTAGCAAAACAGGGGTGCAATAAAGAATCTATAGATTACGCCACTTTAGTTAGTATGAGGAAAATAAAGTCACACATGGCAAGAGTAAGGGAAGGTTGGAATATTGAGATTGCTAGGGCAATCATGAGTAACGGCAGTAACAGTATGTCTCATTATGATTATGTAAGTAACAATACACGTTTTACTTATGGAAAGTCTTCAGCTAAATATGATGGAATTGTTATGAGACTTAAACTAGGCTATAAATACTATTGGGAATATAAGAGTGGAGAGGGTATCCCTTGTAAATTATGTGACGCTGCAAACTCACACACACTGCAACATTACATTATGGAATGTAGTTCTTTGGCAGAATTTAGGAATCTTGATGATAATTTTGAACAAATGGTGTGTTTTTTCATTAATAATAATTTGTACAAGAATATTGCAAATAAATTTAAAAAAACTGATATAAGGTACTAAAATTGTGAAGTTACTATATTACTTTTTATTTGTATAATGTTTTGTGTTTGCTGCAGTAATATGGAATTTGAAATGGAAGTGGTTGTTCTCTGTACATTAAATAATAGTTCTCCTTTTATGTGAAAACGGTCTGTAAAATGTATTTTATGTAAAAAATGTTTTGGTTATTTTGTAATGTGTAATGTAGCTTTCAAATTTATTATAACAGGGACTCCTCGTGGTTCCAAATACACGCGATTTCTGTGGCGCGAGGTAGCAGGTCGAGCGCACCTTCGCCTTTGGAGTCGTGGTGTTTGGCATCGCGGCGGGTCCGTTTTTGTTGCGGCGGGTTTTGGTGTCGTTTCCTTGTTGAATGATTGTTTTTGTGATGAATTTGTCAAGTGTGTGCATATTTTCTTGAGTCCTGGACGATTTTGGGAGGCTGGCCTCTTCGTGGTCTTGTTGTCGGCTCGCACCGTCGGGCCCAGAATCGTAATTGTCATTGCTTTATCAAATTATAACTATGATTAATTTATATGTAATTTCAGTCTGTGTAATAAATATATAAGGTTTGTGCTAATGTACTTTGGGTAAATGTGAAATTATTCATGTAGGTGTTTTCATTTGTAAAAACTGTTACTAATTGTATTTTTTGGGTCATGTAAATTATTACTAGGTTTTACCTTTGTATTTAGCTTTTGTTCATTTATGTATATTAAAGATAATTTATGTAAATTAAAGATAGAGTGGGCTGTCTAGCAAGACTAACAGCTCCTTTTGACCACTTTTTGTCAATAAATTTTTTGAATTTGAATTTGAATGAATCAAAACATAACCTGAAATTACCGTCGGGTTTCTTTACCAATACAACAGGGGATGACCAAGGACTTTGACTAGGTTCAATTAGGTCATGTTTTAGCATATAATCAACTTCCTTCGCCACAACCTCATTTTTAAAGGGATTCAACCTATAAGGCGCTCGTTTCACAGGAGTGGCACTACCTACGTCCACGTCATGTTCAAGGACATTAGTCCTTCCCGGTACATCCGAAAATAATTCATTATAATTAAATACCAATTTCTTTAAAGACTTTTGTTTTTCATTACTTAAATGAGAAACCATACCAGAAAAATGTTTCAAAGAATTCTTATTATCTGAACGCCATTCACTTCCATTAAAACAATTATCATCAATACTTTCACCCTCTGAAAAAGAAAAAAGTTTATCGTTCTCGGAAACCACAGCATTCCCTATGGTTGCCACGGGAGTGACTTTCTCCCGTTCTACATAAGCCTTCAACATATTTATGTGACAAAGCTGAAAAGGTTTCCTTCTCTCGGGAGTCTCTACTAAATAATTAACTTCACTAATTTTTTTCAGAATTTTCCAAGGACCTGAAAAAGATGCTTTCAATGGATTTCCAGGAATGGGTAACAAAACCAAAACTTTGTCGCCTACCGCAAAGTCACGTGCTTTAGACCTTCTGTCAAAAAAGTACTTCATTCTTTTTTGGCTACACAATAAATTTTCACCTGCAAATTTCCAAGCTTTTGTTAACTTATCACATAGATTAGACACATAATCTAATAAATTGATCTCAGGGACGTCTCCCTCCCAGGACTCTCGAACAACATCAAGAGGACCTCGAACACAATGGCCAAACACAAGGCTGAAAGGCGAAAAACCTAAAGACTGACTTGGGACAGAACGAAAAGCGAACAACAAATAAGGTAATTCCTTATCCCATTCAGAACCATTAATCAAACAATATTTCTTTACCATCGATTTCAGGGTTTGATGAAATCTCTCCAGAGCTCCCTGACTTTCTGGATGATATGGAGAAGAGGTCACATGTTTTATATTTAACTCTGCCATTTTATCTCTGAAATACCTGCTAACAAAATTAGAACCACAATCCGATTGAATAATTTTAGGCATTCCAAACCTTGTAAAAAAGTCAATTAGTACATCTACAATTTTAACACTTTTTATCGTACGTAGTGGTATTGCCTCGGGATATCGAGACATCCTATCCATGATAGTAAAAATATATTCATTTCCACTACGAGTCCTTGGTAATGGTCCAACAATATCAATAATGACCTCCGTGAAAGGTTCGGAAACCACTGGAATAGGACATAGAGGCGCTTTTGGAATAAGCTGATTAGGTTTACCGACCTTCTGACAAACATCACAGCTATTGACAAACTTCTTTACGTCCGCCTTCAACTTCGGCCAATAATAATTCATTAACAACTTGCCAGAAGTCTTATGAATGCCAAAATGTCCGGCCAAACCACTTTCATGCGCCAATGATATCAACTCATTCCTGTAAACAAATGGAACCATTATCTGTTTCAAAATTTCATAATCAAAGTTATCAGCCTCCATAGGCCTAGTCAACCTATATAAAATATTATTAATTATTTTAAATTTGGGACCGGTTATATCAGTCACCTCACCTGACTCAATAGGGAGATCCCGAAAATCCTTTTTCTGAGCTTTGATTAGCTCTTCAATAGTCCAATTCCGTTTGTCCTTCAAAATCCCAAGATCTACAACTACGCTATCACTACGTTCTAAACTACTTAAATCTAGATCAATTGTTGACTCTGCAGCGTCAACAATTCTAGCACTAGAACGAGTAACTGCTGCTACTTCACTATCAGGGTTTATCAGTATGGGACAAGTATTATTCTTCAGAGCAACATCATTCCCTATCACAACATCAACATTTTTAACCGGAAATTTATCAACGATGGCCAATTTCAAATTCCCTGCAAAGGAAGGGCAGATTAAATTAAAATTTTCCATGGCATACGATTTTACCGTATCGGGAAAACCAGCCAATAACACAAATTCCCCACTTTTTGGTACAAAATTGCAAGGTAATGCCTCCCTTAATATCAAAGACTGAGCTGCACCGGTATCACGCAAAATACGCACACGTCTTTTCTCGGACGAATTGGCGAAAGAGACACTACCGAAGGACAAATATCTGTCAAAACAACCAGGTAGTCATTGATCAGCAGATGTTGTTGGGGTAGGTTCTCTCTCTCTCTCTTCCACACCCATCACTGGCCTACATTAGCATTTTGTGAGTTTCTAAATGCATAACACATGCTCTTTACGTGCCCCTTCTTATTGCAAAAGAAGCACGTCAATGTTTTCAATTTCTCGGGATTATATATCTTAGGTCTATTATTCCTGTTAGGAGAAAAATTAATATTAGTATTGGCATTGCCCTGATCATTACCTCTATAATTATTTCTAGTAAACATCCCTGCATTATTATTATTGTTAGAATTATTATTATTGTTGAAATTATTATTCCTACCTACTTTACCCCATCCGGACTTCACCATTTTTGTTACTTCCCCTAACTCACTCTTATGAGACAAATAATACTCATCACTAGCGATGGCTACCTCCTGAATGGTCTCTAGTTTTAACTCTTCGAGGTGAACCTTCAGTTTATCCGGAACACACCTCTTGAACTCCTCCACCAACATTAATTCCTTCAATTTCTCAAAATTTACCACTTCCTTGGACTTGAACCAATCACTAGCATATTGTTCCTTCGATCTTGCGAATTCAATAAAAGTTTGCTCCCTACTTTTTTCTAAGTTCCTGAAGCGTTGCCTATAGGCTTCAGGGACTAACTCATAGGCCTTCAAGACGATAGCCTTTACACACTCATAATCTGATGACAGATCCTCCTCCAGAGTTACATACACCCTCTGAGCTCTTCCAATCAATTTACTTTGTATAAGAGTGGTCCAATACTCTTGGGGCCACTCCAACCTTGCTGCAATCCTCTCAAATGATACAAAAAACTCTGCAATATTGTCTTCCTCAAATTTAGGCACAAATTTGAGAGCCTGCGCTAAATTAATATTCTTTTTAAAGTATTTATAGTTTATATGTGAAGGATCTCATTTAATGTTGTTACTGTTCTTGAAATACTTTATTTTGTTTATTTTTCTCTTGTAGTTTATTTTTTCCTTGTTTTCTTTCCTCACTGAGCTATTTTTCTCTGTTGGCATTCTTGAGCAAATATCATCTTGCTTTTCCAACAAGGTTTACAGCCTACCTTGTGATAATAATGATAATAATAATGATAATAATAATAATAATAATAATAATAATAATAATAATAATAATAATAATAATTCTCCACGATAATAAATATAACAAACCGATAATTCTCTTTTACCTCAAAATAGGTTTCATAACGTAAAAGCTAAACTTGACACACCATGGAAAAACACACGTAATTTAGACTCCAATCACAGACACAAATAAGTTACACTGTAAACCGCCGATACAAAATGAGTCCGTCATTTCGTTCGACTTCCTAAGAAAGGTAAGATCACTTAAAAACTGGACTAGGTAATGACAGAGGAGATCAGAATTAGCTACTGTAACTACCCAATCAAGCATGCGCAAAACACTCCTTAACAGGCGACCAGCGTTTTTTGACCGATTAATTGCACACTTTATCTGGCGAATCAGCCACCAGACTTCGTGTTCCTTATAAGTATTGGAATAAATGATTTGATAAACGTAATACATTTGATATATACGTATGACTGGTTAGGACTACTCTCATGCTATTATTTTCAAATGGGAAATTTATTTAAAGTACACTTTCTTCGTGCTATGCAATTTTGTATACACACACTCCCAGCCCCCAAACACGCGCACAAACACACACACACACACACACACACACACACACACACACACATATATATATATATATATATATATATATATATATATAGAGAGAGAGAGAGAGAGAGAGAGAGAGAGAGAGAGAGAGAGAGAGAGAGAGAGAGAGACTAGTTTGATAACCTAAGGGATAATGGAAGTTAAGATCGTAAAGCGTAAAGATTATCATTAGTTTAGGCTATCGAGTCACTGGACACAACATAACATCCAACACAAACACAACATCTTAACTTTGTCGTTATGACAATGTAGTTTACCAATTCTGAAGGTACCATAGAAACTATCGATGTTGCCAACCGATGGGCCTTTCCTCTATGTCTGATGGGAATAATACAGCTTAGATGACTTATATTTGGCGTTAATGCTTTAGACCTTATTGATGTACTGAAGGTCTATGCTCTTTTTTGTATTTTTATTTTTCCATGATGAGGGTAAATGGCCTTTAGACCACCGTGCTTAATTCAAAGATTTCATTCAATCTCCTTAGCATATTATATACAAGAAAGTTGTTCTAATAATCGTAATATCAACTTGAAATAAATGAAAAGATAAATCCATGATTTTGGGGGATGCCTTAGCAGTACTGCCAATGGCGGAAGATCACCTGAAACCCGAACCCAAGGTCTATAGACATTACCTGAACCCATACTCGATGAGTTGAAAACCTAAATAAGAAAATGATGGATTCCGTTTGTATCCAAGAGAGAGAGAGAGAGAGAGAGAGAGAGAGAGAGAGAGAGAGAGAGAGAGAGAGAGAGAGAGAGAGAGAATCAAATCAAGGAAAGATAAAAAATATTTCAGTTACCCTTAATACGTTGAGGAGAAACTATGATCAAAATATACATATAAAACAACACGCGCACGCACGAGCACAAATATACACATATACATACATACATACATTATACACACACACACATATATATATATATATATATATATATATATATATATATATATATATATATATATATATATATATATATATATATATATATATATAATTGATTTTACCATTAAACCTGCAAATTCAAATTTTTAAATTTTTTTTTTATAAGAATGTATTAACACAACCACAAACGTAACAATCACTCTAATGTTCTTAAGTTTCCCTTGAAAAATAAAACATGAAACGACAAATGAAGCAATATTTAAGTCTCAGGTATCATGAAACTTCACACAAATCACAAGAAAAGTTCTGTATTTTGTAAAACCATTTTTATTAGTTACAGATATTCATTCCACTGTACCATTGGCCATGCAATGTTTATGAACCGGAGCCTCGTAAAATTAATGACCAAATTAGTTACGGTCAAAATGCTTGGATAATTAATTTGTCAGTTACGGTCTGTGATTCGAAAAACTTTTCAAATTAATTCGGTCATAAAATAAACGGTTGTCCTTTTTAAAGCGAGGACTTTTTTATTTTAGTTGGAGACGTTATTTGTAGAAAAGTCACTGAACAGTCTTTTTAAAGTTAAAGGATTTGCAAAAAAATATAAAATAAATTTTTTATTTCTTCTTCATGCCCATTCTTCTGTCTATGCCAGTCAGGCAAAGCAGAAAAAATCACATTCACATGCGCGCGAACGTACACACACACACACACCAGTCTTCTCTATCTTGAGCTTTCAAATCAATAATTCTCCATTATCTCCCACTTCACGCTTCATAGTCCTCAGCCATGTAGGTCTGGGTCTTCCAACTCTTCTAGTGCCTTGTATACATAGACATAGAAACACACACACACACACATACATACATACATACATACATTATATATATATATATATATATATATATATATATATATATATATATATATATATATATATATTATGTATACAGTATATTTCTATACATATATGTATACACACACACACACACACACACACACATATATATATATATATATATATATATATATATATATATATATATATATATATATATATATATATATATACATGTATATGTGTGTACATGGAAAGATGAGTTACGGTAATTCTCACGCCGCATATGGGGGGGGGGGGGGGGGTAGGGACATTTCATCGCCGCCAGCTCAGCGCCGCCGATTCAGCGCCGCCAGTTCAGCACCAGCCATTTCAGCGCCATGCCTTTCCAGCACCAGACGTTTCAGAGCCGTGGAAGTGTGGAATTTGTGTGTGTGTGTGTGTGTATGTGTGTGTTTATAAACAAAAGAAAAGGGTGTGAAAAAATATTTATTGATAAAAAGTATTTATACTACTGTGTTTATAAACAATAGAAAAGGTTTTGAACAAATATTTATTGATAAAAAGTATTTATACTACTGTGTTTATAAACAATAGAAAAGGTTTTGAACAAATATTTATTGATAAAAAGTATTTATCCTACTGAATAGTTAAAATAGTCCAAAAAAAGTTCAAAATACAAATATTAGTAAACCTAGTTTAATAAGTTATGCACCATAGCTTTCAAATATTCAACCTCATTTCTGTTTCCATAATCCGATAAGATTTTTAATATTCTTTCGTCTGCCTCTCGGTATTTCAATAGCTTTTGTTGAGGCTCATGACCTGCTTTAAGTTTCTCTAAATATTTATCACGTTCTTTTTGGATCCGTTTCAGGGCATCTAAATAATTCCAAATTGTTGGGTGTAACATTCCTAATTCTGTATGCAGCCGTCTGTTAGCTGCTTCTGCGTGGTTATTGGTCCTATCTTCTCCTTGAAGCCTTCGTTCAAACATGTTCCAAATATCTGTCGGAAATAACGGTGCTCTTCTTCCAATTCCTCTCCGGTTTGGACGACCGATGTAGTTATCTTCAAACCAATTCAAAAGAGGAACTAGCTCATCATGTAAGTGCGATGCTAGAGCTTCCACATGACGGTCAAGGTCGTTAACTGGGACAAATGAAAGAGCTAGTATCATTTTTACCTGTAAAGCAAAGTCCGCATTGGTATTATAGGAAATCATGTGACCCATACTTTTGTTCTGTTTAATTAAATTTTGCGATAAGTGAAACAAACATCCTCTGATTTGCACATTGGGAAAACCATCTTTCATGGTCGTCAAAATCGCATGCTCAAGATCACAATTTATGATGTTGGGCCATGGCTCTTGGTACTTTATCTTTAATTATTTCTAGCATTTTCACACATGGTGAGCGCTGCTTATTCTGCAAGAGTGCATACAGTATGGGGTGGACTCCATCGAATTTCTTGACTAATATAACGTACGCTTGATGAAATAGTTGAGGTGCAATAGCAAATGTGCCATCAACATACCAGATGGTTGACGTTGCTAGATGTTCCAACCAGGTCTCCCTACCAAAAATGATAATTCTCTCCTGGTTAATCCCTTGATCTGCTATATAAAAATTTTCCTCAGTTTCGGGCGTGGGCTTATACACTTTGTATTCTTCAGGAAATTCTAAGTCTTCAATGCATCTTGGATTTTCAGGAACCCGGTTGGCTGGATTCCTTTTGCGTCGAATAAGCTTACGCATCGCTTGTCGGTTAGGCAGCTGGGCAATAGTAGCTTGAGACATATTTTCCAAAGATTTGTTGATTATAGTACCCGGTCCTTCGTAAGTGTCCTCGGCTCTCTGACGTGCATACGTTTTCGCCTTTTCAACTTCTACTGCCACTGCAGATGTCGGATAGGTGTGATCATTCCTTTTCTTTAGAACAGCTTCTTCTAACGTATGAATTCTGGCACGACATCTACCGTCTTCATGGCATCTCCCGAACTTTACATTTGTTTGTGTCTTGCTTTCTTTATCATATCTGTATATATATCCATCATGACAAAATTTCGCTCGTCCTCTCTGACTCTGAACTGTATCCTCCATGGTTTCCCAAAGACTGTATTTTTTTTTTAACTAAATCACGGTTTACAAATGTGTACAAATATTTCCTTTAAAGATTCTAATTAAACAACGGAATCACCAAAATCAATAAGCAGCGGTTTGGCGCTGAAATTATACAAACTACTGTGTGAAGAGAGAGAGAGAGAGAGAGAGAGAGAGAGAGAGAGAGAGAGAGAGAGAGAGAGAGATTTTAATTCAACAACGGAATCACCGAGATCAATAAATAGCGGTTTGGTATTGAAAGTATACAAACTACTGTGTGAAGAGAGAGAGAGAGAGAGAGAGAGAGAGAGAGAGAGAGAGAGAGAGAGAGAGAGAGAGAGAGTTAAAATTTCTCCTGGCGCTGGTATGACCAGGCGCTGAACTGGCGGCGCTGAGCTGGCGGCGCTGAATAGTACCTAACCCCATATGGGAAAGTTGACTACAGAGGCAAACGCAAATGGGAAGATATTATTGCATTTCCCCCATGTCTATCACCTCATGGCCAAACTGAATCGAATACAATTTGGCCAATCAATAGTTAATTCCATCCTTCTCTATTGTCACCGCTAATTTTGCTTCTGTTCTCTTCTCTCTGAGGGTTAAATCTAGAACACTCGTTGTTGCCAAAGACGGTAATATTTCTCCGTGAAACTTTTCCTACTTGCTTCTATTGTTTAAAAAAAAAAATCTAAAATTACGCCTTAGACCAACTTTTCTGTTTGTTCCTTTGAGAACAACTTAATTCAATGTATCGTGTTTCCATTTTCATCTATGCCAGGTAATTTATTTTCGCTACCAGAAACCGCTATGCAAAGTATTTTAATTTTTCATTTTTTTTCGGAATAAGTTTATTTGATTTGGCTTCATTATCTCTCTCTCTCTCTCTCTCTCTCTCTCTCTCTCTCTCTCTCTCTCTCTCTCTCTCTCTCAGAAACCACTAGGCGATAATATTCTTTTCATTTACTGAATAAGTGTATTTGATTTGGCTTCTCTCTCTCTCTCTCTCTCTCTCTCTCTCTCTCTCTCTCTCTCTCTCTAGATGTATACCCCAATTAGTGCAACTGAAAGGTTGAGGGATCT
>NC_090735.1:44487682-44490182 GCF_036898095.1 Palaemon carinicauda | reverse complement strand
AACTTAATTTTCCTATTTGATCTCGGTCATACCCGGATTGCCGAAAACTGGTGTCCACTTGGTTTACCAGAACTCACTAGATTTATTAATCTAAAAAATAATGATAATTTTATTAATTTTAATAATAATCATAACAATTTTAAACAATCTTCCCTCAATGCAAATTTGCATAATATGACGAAAAAACGTGATTTTTTCTACTCAATTGGTCTTATTTTATTACGTCATCCGATATTTTTTCCTTCTCAAGTTCTGTTGGGTGGAATTTTATGATCATTGGAAACACATCACGTTAGAAATCTGAATCACAACCAATTTCACAACTTTTGCAGGTGAAAGTGACTAAAGAAGCAATCTCCAACTGCTTCTTGTATCCGGTCATGATGCTGTTCGTTGGATCTGTGAGTGGCATCGTCATTATCAGCTTTATAATGGCAAGGGGGGTCTTCCTGGCGGGGGGTTCACCCCTCATGTTCATACTGCACTTCACTTGCCTCTTTCTGTTTTGCTACTCTGGTCAGAGAGTCGTTGATAAGGTAATGATTAAACAAAGATATTGTGCTTAATGCTGGGATATTATGTAGATATTATTAGTTGCATAAATTGTATTTCATTTCATATAGCTGTTAATTAATTAATTTGTTCATAACGGATTGAAATGAAAAGTTTTTTTTCCTACAGAATCAGCATGAGATTTGTCAAATAAAATAACTTTTATTAAAAAAAAAGAAAAAAAAAACGTATTCAAACGAAAAGGAAATAGTAAATTTTATTGAAACACAAGTGGATTTCATTCAAACGAAAAAAGTAAATGTTATTAAACCTATAACTTTAACATTTATTCAAAAGAAAAACATAACTATTATTAAAACAAAATTAAACAAAAAAATATAACTTTTATTCAAACGGGAAAAGGTACTTTTATTATAAAGATAAAAGTAACTTTTACTCAAACGAAAAATTTAATTTCTATTCAAACAAAAGAAGTAACTTTTATTCAAACGGATAAAGTAAATTTTATTCAAATGAAAAAGTAACATGTATAATGGACTATTGGAGAATAATTATGTAAAAAGGATAAATTGTAAAATGTTTCACTACAAATGAATATGCTGTTTTATATTCTGAAAAAAAAAAATCTAATACATTTATTATTCAAGTTTACGAGGGAGTGATAATATGGCTCTAAATATTCAAAATAATTTATTTCAAAATTTTATTCATCGTAGTTCTACTTTTAACGTTATAAGAGTTTCTATGTTTTATTCTTTGTAACTTCACTCTTAACGTTATACGAGTTTCTATGTCTTGTTAATCTCAATTCCACTATTATCGTTATAAGAGTTTCTATGTTTTATTCATTGCAATTCCACTCTTAACGTAATAAAAGTTTCCCTGTTTTATTTATCGTAATTCCACTCTTAATGTTATAAATTTCTGTTTTATTCATCGTAATTCCACTCTTAATGTTATAAAAGTTTCTATGTTTTATTCATCGTATTTCCACTCTTACGTAATTCTACTCTTAACGTTATAAGAGTTTCTGTTTTATTCATCGGAATTCCACTCTCAACGTTATAAGAGTTTCTATGTTTTTTCATCGTAATTCCACTCTTAACGTTATAAGAGTTTCCATGTTTTATTTATCGTAATTCCACTCTTAATGTTATAAGTTTCAATGTTTTATTCATCGTAATTCCACTCTTAACGTTATAAGAGTTTCTATGTTTTATTCATCGAAATTCCACTCTTACGCAATTCCACTCTAAACGTTATAAGAGTTTCTGTTTTATTCATCGCAATTCCAATTTTAACGTTATAAGAGTTTCTATGTTTTATTCATCGCAATTCCACTCTTAATGTTATAAGAGTTTCTATGTTTTATTCTTTCTAATTCCACTCTTAACGTTATAAGAGTTTCTATGTTTTATTCTTTCTAATTCCACTCTTAACGTTATAAGAGTTTCTATGTTTTATTCTTTCTAATTCCACTCTTAACGTTTTAAGAGTTTCTATGTTTTATTCATCGTAATTCCACTCTTACACAATTCCACTCTCAACGTTATAAGAGTTTCTATGTTTTATTCTTTCTAATTCCACTCTCAACGTTATAAGAGTTCCTATGTTTTATTCATCGTAATTCCACTCTCACGCAATTCCACTCTTAACGTTATAAGAGTTTTATGTTTTATTCATTGCAATTCCAATCTTAACGTTATAAGAGCTTCTATGTTTTATTCATTGCAAATCCACTCTTATAGTTGTAAGAGATTCTATGTTTTATTCATTGTAACTCCACGCTTAACGTTATAAGAGTTTCTCTGTTTTATTCTTTCTATTCTAATTCCACGCTTAACGTTGCAAGGTTCTACGTTTTATATATCGTGATGCTATTCTTACCGTCATAAGATTAGTAGATAAATATAAATAAATGAAATATGAGTATCTATTTCAGATCCGGTCTCTGGGTAGATCACTCAGAAGGATATCTTACATTTCA
>NC_090735.1:44467682-44475182 GCF_036898095.1 Palaemon carinicauda | reverse complement strand
GTGAGAACGTTAAATGCAGTCAAAAAGAAAATGAATAGAGATTAAAACTTTTTGCGATGGTTTGTTATTGTACTGTACGTGGCATAAGAAAAATGGGAGGAATGGTAAAGTCGACTTAAGCTGAAATAATATAAAAGGTTAACATGAGTAAAAAAAAAAAATGGATCTCAATGGTTTGCTGTGATTTGGTCACCTGGAAAGAATGGAAGACATACTTTGCGAAAAAAAGTATATAATTTCAATGTGTTGAGGGGAAGCTAGCTAGATTCAAGAAGTGCTGTATAAATGATTGTGTGTATATGGAAAAGCAAAGGTCTTGATAGCCAGGAATCGTGCAAGTGCATTCAAGATGCGATTGACGTAGTTTGTGAAGGAGACTTTAATAATGTGCTAAAGTTGTAGAGTTGTAGAAGTTATCAGAACTGAAACTTCATCACGATATGCTAAGTAAGAATAGGGCAGCGACTACTGTCGTGCTCTTTCTTGGGGTCACCCCTATAGGGGGTACAGCTTCCCTTTTGTTCTCTGATTTCGGTTATGCAGGAGGCAAGCCTTTAAATCTCTTAAATAGAGGCCCCCCCCCCCCACCCGCCCTAGAAGGGTTGTGGTAGCCTACTGGAAACGTCCCTGCCTAGCAATCCGCTGGACTGGGGTTAGAGTCACAACTCATGCTGCTTTTTTTTTTTTTCTTAGTGTTTGTAACCTTTCCATCGTTGTGAGCAAAAAATTTGGGGTTAGGCAGAACCTACAGTTCCACCTGTAGTCATCAGCAGCCATTGCTTGGCTATTCCTGGTCCTAACTTTGTTGGAGAAGGGACTTAGACTCTCATAATATATATAATCAATCTCTAGGGCATTTTCACTGTCCTTTTCCTCTGCCATTCATGGGTAACATTTAAAACCCCGAAGGTAGTTCTATTCTCGGACTCATCAAAGGAAGGGTAGATTACACAATTTGAAGGTCAGATCACGTGCAGGTTGTCTGTATACGTATGCATAGTTGCAAAAAAAAAAAGAAAAAAGAGAATAATCTCTGTCCTCTATGAAATTAGAATCACTGATTCTACTGAATATCTGCTTTGGTCGGATGAGGTGAGGTTATTAGCTCAATGCTACGTTGTAGTTGCAACTGTCACAGTCATCTAATTAAAATAATCGTAATTTCATTCTTAGGTCATTAGAGGCACATTGACTTTTAATGGTATTGGGCTAAAAAATTCTGCTCTTTAATAATACAAAGCCAAGAAAAACTTTTCGCTTGTATTTAAGTAAGCATCCAAACCACTGAACGAGTCTCTCTCTCTCTCTCTCTCTCTCTCTCTCTCTCTATATATATATATATATATATATATATATATATATATATATCTACACACACACACATATATATATATATATATATATATATATATATATATATATATATATATATATATATATATATATGTATGTGTATATATGTAAAACTATATATGTATGTATGCCTGTACACACACACATAATATATATATATATATATATATATATATATATATATATATATATATATATATATATATATATATATATATATATATATATATATATATACATATATATTTACATATATATATACATATATACATATATATACATATATATGTGTAAATATATATATATATATATATATATATATATATATATATATATATATACATACATATATATATATATATATAATATATATATACACACACACATATATATATATATATATATATGTATATATATATATATATATATATATATATATATATATATATATATACATACATATATATACATACATATATATACATACATATATATACATACATATATATATATATATATATATATATATATATATATATATATATATATATATATATACATATGCATATATATATATATATATATATATATATATATATATATATATACATATATATATATATATATATACATATATATATACATATATATATATATATATATATATATATATATATATATATATATATATATATATATATTTCCACGAGTCATTTTCCTGACTGTATTAATCATGAAACTCTACTCCTGATCAATTCTTTCGTTCGTAAATAAAGTTCTCCAATAGTGTTTTAATAAAATGTTTGTTTCTGCATTCCATTCTGAAACTGAATTATAGATTTTGTAAGGTATATGAATATTTCTTGAGAAATTTCTCTTGAATCATTAGATATTCTTCATTTGATTTGGGTATTGAAGTAAAACTATCCACATCTAATTATGAATATTAGCTAAAATCGAGCAATAACTAATCAAAAACTATGCTCATTAAAATAGCAAATGTTGAAAATTAATCACATTAAAACATTATATTTGGAAGCGAATTGCTTTCCTTTCAGATGTAATATTGATTTCATAATTAACAAAAATATTCAGTTAATTGCATGAAAATTAAACGTAATGGGATTATAATATTTTTCCTCGATATAAAACAAGGAACTTTATCAAACTTTCTACTTGTCCGTTAATTTTTTTTTCTTTCTTTTTTTTTTAAACCTGGATAAAGTTCGGTAACAAATATGATGATGAATATTTCTCTTCAAACCCGACGAAATTTTCATTCCTTGTATTTTTCTTTGTATTTCAGCAGAATTGTTGGCTTAAAAACATTTTAGAAACAAATCGGTGTTTATTTTTGCTCAAAATGATATAGTTTTCATGTCATGTGCGTTTAGACTTTTAAATAACGTTTGTTGCTTCAGTCACCGGACACTTCGATATCGTTAAATTATTCTCTATTGAAATTTGATATTCGTTTTCTATATTTTCCCTTTTTACTTTTTTAATTTTGCATGCGGGTTGAGTTCACTTTTATTTTCCAATAACGATTAAGGTCATATCAGCTCTCACGTTTCCAAATGACTAAATTCTACTTCCGTCAGAAAATAAATAAATGTATTTCATTTTTATATTGGTGACCCCGCAATTTTATTGTGTTATTTCATCCCTTAATTTAGTAAAAGGCGTCACATATATGGGCTGCATTCCACTATTATTATTATTATTATTATTATTATTATTATTATTATTACTTGCTAAGCAACAACCCTAGTTGGAAAAGCAGGATGCTATAAGCCCACGGGCTCCAACAGGGAAAATAGCCCAGTGAGAAAGGGAAAATATTTTATGAAGAGTAACAACATCAAATTAAATATTTCCTATATAAACTATCTTAACTTTAAAAAAACAAGAGAAAGAGAAATCAGATAGAATAGCGTGCTCGAGTGTACCCTCAAGCTAGAGAACTCTAACCCAAGACGTGGAAGACTATGGTACAGAGGCTATGGCACTACCTAAGACTAGAGAACAATGGTTTGATTTTGGAATGTCCTTCTCCTAGAAGAGCTACTTATCATAGCTGAAGAATCTCTTCTACCCTTACCAAGAGGAAAGTGGCCACTGAACAATTACAGTGCAGTAACTCTTTAAGTAAAGAAGAATTGTTTGGTAATCTGTGTTGTCAGGTGTATGGGGACAGGGGAGAACATGTAAAGAATAGGCCAGACTATTCAGTGTGTGTATGTAGGCAAGGGGAAAATTAACCATAATCAGAGATGAGGATCCAATGTACTGTAGTACTATCTGGCCAGTCAAAGGACCCAATAACTCTCTAGCGGTAGTATCTCAACGGATGGCAGGTGCCCTGTCCAACATACTACTTTTTTAAAATCACTAATATTAATTTTTTCTTAAGATGAAAACAATGGTACTAATGTTATATATCTCTTTTAAATGGAAAATAGAAAAAAAATCCTAAAATATACGACATTTAAGATATCACAATTTATGTTAGAAATATACTTTGTTAAGTAAATCTTATAATAACCTAATATAGATAGAAATATACAGACTAAGTTTTCTCTGCAAGTCAGAAGTTTCTCTTGGGTTGCAAGAACAGAAGGTAAATATTAAAATGCTCAACACTTCAGGTTAATGGAATTTTAAGCCAGTAATAGAGATTATGATAATCAAATATAAAATTCAGTCACTACTTGTAAACATTTTGACGTTTACAATAAAAACAATTATTATTATTATTATTATTATTATTATTATTATTATTATTATTATTATTATTATCATTATTATTATTATTAAAAGCTCAACTATAACCCTAGTTGGAAAAGGAAGATGCTATAAGCCCAAGGGCTCCAACAGGGAAAAATAACTCTAATTATGAAATTATAAATTGATATAATTATGAAGATTAACCATTAAGATGAGTGTATGCCAAGAAGAAATCATAATGAAAAAAATATATATCTATTATATCTGTACCATGGTCTTCCACTGTCTTGGGTTAGAGATCTCTTGCTTGAGGGTACACTCTGGCAAACTATTTTATCTTGTTTCTCTTCCTCTTGTTATTTTGAAATTTTCCTCCTCATGTTATTTTCAAGATTTTATAGTTTATATATGAAAGATTTATTTCAACATTGTTATTGTTCTTAAATTTCTCTTGAACTTTTTCCTCATTTTCTTTCCTCACTGAGCTATTTTCCCTTTTCGAGCCCTTGGGCTAATAGTATCCCGCTTTACCAACTAGGGTTGTAGCTTAGCAAGTGATAATAATAATAATGATAATAATAATAATAAGAGTAATAATAATAATGATAATAATAATAACAATAATAATAATAATAATATTAATAACAATAATAATAATATTAATAACAATAATAATAATAATTTATTACATAAAAACAGTTTATTAAAAACAAACAAGATTTTGAAATGGAGAAATTTAAGATCTAAAGATATTACTTTCCTCTTCTGTATATGAAAACTAAATAAATGTTTTTTTTTTTTTTTTTTAAAAACCACATTTTACGTCACAAAGTTGTTTTTTTCAAAAATATTCAACGAGGGATGTGTGATAAGCCTCTATCATTCACATTGAAAGGTAACCCACGAAAGCCGATTGGTCTGCAAATCTAACACAGTTCCAACAAATATGTATCGGCGAGTTTGTAACTATTCATAAGTTATTTTACATTGGTATAAGGCTCCTAAAATTGATAGGCTCAGAAAAACATTCCAATCCTATCATGTTCGAGCTCCACTTTTTTTTTATATACAAAAGAATTAATTAATGCTGTTCCAATTAACAGAATTTTCTTTCGTGTAAAGCTTATGCATGATTGCTTTGGTATGCATCCGACCTTGTTCGTTTCCAAAGTGGAAAAAAAGTTGCATGCGTTTTTAAATGCATATTTAGAAGCAATGATTGGTTCTGAGCCCCACTATTGCTACCCAGTCATATGAAACTAATGCAATTTAATAGGAAAAAAAAAAGCCTATAGAATGGTATCTACTTGGATAGATTTTGTTTCCATTATTTTCAATGGTGTTGGTGGCCACTGGCAGATTCTCATATGTGCTTTCTGATTTTTTTTAGATATATGATAATTCTTCTTATCATTATTTGCAATAACAACAAAATTAATTCATGATAGTAAATCCATAATGTTGTTCTCTCATATAAAGAATCCGTAGAGTTAGCTAAGTTGGCTCGAATTCAGAACATTCAGTGTCACTGACGTATATTATTAATATTATAATTATTGTTATTACTACTAGATAAGCTACAGCCATAGTTGGACAAGGAGGATGCTATAAAACCATGGGATTAAAAGGGGAAAATAACCCAATGAGAAAAGGAAATATGTAAACAGATAGAATGGTGTGTCTGGGTGTACCCTCAAGCAAGAGAACTTTAACCAAAGAAAGGGGAACGATGGTTTGATTTGCATGTGTCCTTCTCATAGAAGAGCTGCTTATCATAGTTAAAGTCTCTTCTACACTTAAAAATGGAAAGTAACCACTGGAAAATAACAGTGCAGTAGTTAACCGCTTGAGGAAAGAGGAGAATGTGTAAAGAATAGGTTAGACTAGTTAGTGTATGTGTAGGCAAAGGAAAAATGAGCCGTGACCAGAGAGGGATCCAATGTAATACTATCTGGCCAGTCAAAGGACCCAATAACTCTATAGCGGTAGAATCTCAACGGGTGGCGGGTGCTTTCACCAACCTACCACCATAATGTAATGTAAAAAAAATTATCAAGCATTATAATTCAGGTTTTTGTTAAATGAATGAACACTAATGAGTGAATAAGAAAATGTTAAACGTTCATGTGTAAATACAAACTCACGAACGTTATTTATGTTTTACTTGTCGAGACATTTGTCCCAGCTTGCTGACAATGCACGGCAGACAACAAAGAACTTTACACTTTATATTCTTTATCTTTTTATTTGTTTATTTACTTAATAACGAACTTATGGAGATAAATTTAGCCTTTGTCAGTATATTTTAATTATCTAATACATATGTACCTATCTGTTAATTTGTCTAGATATCTGTATATCTATCTATCTGTTAAAATCTATACGTCATATACGCTGCTTTATGCAACATCATCATACGGACATTGTTATGAATATTCATTTATTTATTGTTATAAATCCATCCAAACATTTATCTATCCATCAGCATAACAAATCCAAATCTCTCATTCTTTCCTCTTTTCCTTTGCAAGATCAGTGCCAATATATTTTCATCCCAATACCTTTATCTATCTAAACATTTATCTATCGATCCAACCCCCATGTCCTATTCTCTGCAAAATCAGTATGAAGGTATTGGCTGCAAACCTCATTTCCTTTGCCAATTTGCTGACGTTTGCACACTCCAGATAGTCGAAAAGGCTAATATTTTCTTGTCTCGGAGGAAGACTCGAGAGGGGGATAGCACGGTCACAACTGACAAAGAGAAAATGGGCTTTTTCCTGATATTTGGAAGGTTTTTTTTTTTTTTTCTCCAAGGGGTCCAGATAACTTTACTATAGTCCATTTTTTTAGCGATGCATATTTGCACCGACTCACGGCGGTGCGCTTCTAGCTCAGAAAAGTTTCCTGATCACTGATTGGTTAGAATTATCTTGTCCAACCAATCAGCGATCCGGAAACTTTTCCGAGCTAAAAGGGCACCGCCGCGAGTCGGTGCAAATATGCATCGCTAAAAGAATGGACTATAGATTTGTCAGCGCTTAGAGGTACATTGGATCTTTATGAGAAACCTTTGCCACTTTCTTGGGCAGCAATGTTTTATGGGAACATACGTATGCTTGATAAGTAAAATATTTTCGTTTTTAAATGTGATATTTTCTTAATCTCTATCACTCAAGAATATTTCTATTTCTATGCAACAGGAAAAGACTGCATAAATAACTGAACACAAAAACAAAACAAGAAAATATCTTGAACACAAAATAAAAACTACCTGGTATGAACACGAAAAAGAAAGAAAAATAATTTGTACAGATTGACAAGGTTTAATCAACAAAGTTTTTTAACGCTGAGAATTTTCAAACTGAATTAAACAACAATGTCGCTTCTCGTGATCCACAAATTTCCAACTTTTCCCAG
>NC_090735.1:44460182-44462682 GCF_036898095.1 Palaemon carinicauda | reverse complement strand
CAGAAATAACGAAACAGTATAATCATTACTAAAGCATATTCCAGGACAAGAGACTCATCTTGAATTAAGTAACAATCAAATTACAGGATATCAGTTCAAAATCCCCATGAAATTCCGACTACCGAGACGGCATCCATTATAATGCGAACATTTCTATTATTCGGAGGGTCAGCTTCCAGATGGAAGGCGTTTCCCCACCACCCTGAATTCAGTCCTCTCCTTTGCCTATAGTCGTCGACGACCAAAATATGCATAGCCTACATGGCTATCAAGTCCGAATCCGGATACGACCTCCGATTTGGAGACGGGAGCGTTGGCGATACTGTGCTACGACTCGGCACGATTTGTTTGATAATCTCTTCTGCCGTCGCGCCAGAATTCTTGCTACTGAGCTCGAAATCTCTCGCTCGGCTTTTCGTTGAAGTCGAAGAAATAATAAAACTCACAGGACCTCGTGATAAAAGGAATGGAATAAGCGTCATGATGCTTATCTTCTTGCCTCTAGTGTACGTGACTCCAACCTTGGTGGCCGTAGGTTATGCAGCTGAGATGAACAGCCTTGGGTTCTTCTTAGTAATAATGGCGTTGTCGCTAAACAGTTTCATCTGCTTGAAGGCGGTGGTCACTCAGCTTCTCTTTATGGAGTTATGCGGGCAACTCTGAGGCAACTGACATTATTGCAGGAGAGCTCTCGTTTATAGACTGTCAATCAACTGCTGACGGGTCAAATTCTATCTTGGTTGATACAGTACGGAATAAATTGGCATTAGTTGAACATTTCATTACCAAGGTGAGTCAATTGTTTAAAGTAAATGTTTTTCAGCACAAACATGAACATAATCATGTTTCTTTTTTTCAAAAGAGATATATAAAATTCTACATAAACATGCACTTCAATCAGGTAACTTAATTGATCACGGTCACACCAGGATTGCCTAAAACTGGTGTCCACTTGGTTTACCAGAACTCAGTAGATTTAATAATTTAAAAAAAAATGATCATAATTTAATTGATTTTAATAATAATCATAACAATTTTAAAAAATCTTCCCTCAATGCAAATTTGCATAATATGACGAAAAAACGTGAATTTTTCTACTCAATTGGTCTTCTTTCATTACGTCATCCGATATTTTTTTCCTTCTCAAGTTCTGTTGGGTTGAATTTTATGATCTTAAGAACCACATCACGTTAGTTATCTGACTCACGACCAATTTCACAACTTTTGCAGGTGAAAGTTTCTATAGAAGCAATCTCCAACTGCTTCGTGTATCCGGTCATGATGCTGTTCGTTGGATCTGTGAGTGGCATCATCATTATCAGCTTTATAATGGCAAGGGGGGTCTTCCTCGCGGGGGGGAGGGGGGGGGGTTCACCCCTCATGTTCATACTGCACTTCACTTGCCTCTTTCTATTTTGCTACCCTGGTCAGAGAGTCGTTGATAAGGTAATGATTAAAAAAAAAAAAAAAAAGATATTGTACTTAATGCTGGCGATTTATGTAGATATTATTAGTTGCTTAAATTGTATTTCATTTCATATAGCTGTTAATAAAAACTAAAACTTTTATTAAAAAAAAAATATTCAAACGAAAAGGAAAAAGTAAATTTTATTCAGACAGAAGTGGATTTCATTCAAAAGAAAAAAGTAATTGTTATTCAACCTATAACAGTTACTTTTATTCAAAAGAAAAATGTAATTTCTATTCAAACCAAAAAAAAGTAACTTTTATTCAAACGAAAAATGTAATTTCTATTCAAAAGAAAGAAGTAACTTTTATTCAAACGGAAAAAGTAAATTTTATCCAAATGAAAAAGTAACATTTATAATGGACTATTGGGGAATTATTATGTAAAAAAGGATAAATTGCAAAATGTTTCATTACAAATGAATATGCTGTTTTATATTAAAAAAAAAAATCTAATACATTTATTATTCAAGTTTACGAGGGGTGATAATATGGCTCTAAATATTCAAAATAATTTATTTCTACGTTTTATTCATCGTAATTCTATTCTTAACGTTATAAGAATTTCAATGTTTTATTTATCGCAATTCCACTCTTAACGTTATAAAAGTTTCTATGTTTTATTCTTTGTAATTCCACTCTTAACGTTATACTCGTGTCTATGTTTTATTCGGGTAATTCCATTCTTAACGTTGCAAGAGTTTCTATGTTTTATTTATTGTAACGTCACTCCTAACGTCATAGTAGGAAAAATATAAATAACTGCTAAATGAATAACTATTTAAGATGCGATTTCTGGGTAGATCACTCAGAAGGATATCTTACACTTCATCCGACGAAAGAATTAAAACACAAGTAAGTGATAAACAAATTTATAGATAATAATGAAATTATATGAGGAATTTAAACAATTTCTAGTGAAGTGTCCAATTCGTAAATTATCGTTGATTTTCAGTTTGTCAGTATTTGTTTTTTAGCGTAGATTTCGTGACGTGTAGATAGTAAAGACAGAATGTACCAATAAGGAAACTGG
>NC_090735.1:44455469-44459682 GCF_036898095.1 Palaemon carinicauda | reverse complement strand
CTCATATATATCACGTAAAAAAGGGGGAAAAATAAATTGTCAGGTCTTGTTCTCAACAGGATTGTAATCGACCTACTCATTTTTTCACACATGAAATGATGTTCATATATGTAAACTATTTGAAAGCTTTTGAATTCAAAATATCACTATAACATTAATAAAACAGTTTTTAATTAATAGTTTTTATACTCTTAAAACAATGCATCCTTCTAGCAATTAATTCTAAATTGCCACTCCTTCAGAGAATTTCATCATCAAAAGAGCTCTCCTTTACGAGCTATAACTTGCAGCGTTTTATTTTAAGCTGACATTTCTCTTCTATCAATATCCTTATTAATGATCATTATTTACAGGGTTTAATTTTCAGTAGTTGAAGAGGACACAGCTCTCAAGTTATTACCCACTCTTATTTTTACTGTTTTCAACATTAAAACAATAAAAATCAAATAGGGCAAAACGATTAGCATTAATTTTGATCAATTCACGAATGTGAAATTTATACCGAGTAGTCCAACAACCACTTTAGATTCAGAATCGATAGGTATTGTGAATTTGGGATAAATCGCTCGTCGCTGGGGATTAATAGACTATTCAGAACCTAAATAGCGGGAAATCCTAGTTGCAATACGAATGAAAATATAATGATGCTTGACGGTAAATGGAAGAAATGAAGTGAAAACTGAGGTTAAGTTGGATAAAAATTCAACGCATATAATACCAAAAGAATGATGACAAGATACTACTTAAAGTTCCACACGGGACAAAACAAGGTGCACTGACCGTAAAATCTTAACTTCAGGGTAGTACCCCCGACTTTATAACAGTCCAAGGAAGGCTTTCGTAATTCAATTTTGAACTAAAATAACCAATAATTTTTAATCAGAGATACTACCTGAAATATGTAATATAACACCACCAATAGGAAATGCAATCGTTTCTAGTTCACTGCAGGAAAAAGGACTCGGACGTGACTTTATTCATGCCTTGGGTTTGGTTAGTTTTCATCACCACTCTGACCAATGCGGATTGGTGATGGTACAAGATTTTTATCTGGTCGCTCACAGCAAACCAACTGGTATTGGTGGCCCTGACTAGTACAGATTTGCTGATCATGGCGATAGGCAAACCCTTTCACCACGTTGGGTATCCCCACTCGGAAAGGGACTACTAATCATCAAATGAATAATCTATGATCAGTGGATACTACCGGAAGGTTTAATACTAATGAGACCATATTGACATTTGAGTTCTAAAAGTTTTATCCTTTTTTCCATCATCGATAGAAGTTCTTGAAAAAAGATTAGCTTAATTACGATCAAAATGGATCCCTAACTTAAAACAGAAGCAGAAAAATAAATTCTTTGTTTGAAGATTATCACCTAATCAACGGAAACTTCTTTCTTCGCTGAGGAACAAATTAAAGGTGGCTTAACATTTCCCGAAATAGAAACGGAAAAGATTCAAGTTTTATGAGCCAAACTCAAATTCATCATTAATATAGCTAAATACTGATAAGCGAATTTTGCTTGAAAATTTTATTGAAAAAATAAGTAAATCTACAAGCTTTGATTTTCATCACACATATAGTATGTATATATATATTATATATTATATTATATATATATATATATATATTATATATATATATATATATATATATATATATATATTATATATAAAATACATATATATAAATATATACATATATATATAAATATATACATATACATATATAAATATATACATATACATATATATAAATATATACATATACATATATATAATATATTACATATACATATATATAAATATATACATATACATATATATAAATATATACATATACATATATTAAATATATACATATACATATACATAAATACATACATATACATATACATAAATATATACATATACATATATATACATATACATATACATATACATATACATATACATATATATATACATATACATATATATATATATATATATATATTATATATATATATATATATATATATATATATATATATATATATATATATATATATACACATATACACACATACATAATATATATATATAGTGGAGAATAAAGCTGGATCAGTTTATCTAACGAATGGCAGAAACCAATAGAGCAATATTTATGTGCTGGCTTTTATTAGACTATAGGGACCGATTACTATTTCCCGTATTACCCATTACATTAACATTAAAATAGTTTCTGATTTTCGTTATTAAAGAGAACAATGATCAATATGGAGTGAAAAACTATTTATGCTCACATTCCATTAACATATTGGATAGACGTCATACAAATGTTCCAATTGTTATAAATCTTGTATTGTTTCCATAAATACAATCTGGAATTATTTAAATAAGAGCATTAGCAGTTTTTTTTTCTTTGTAAAACATATTCACCGATTTAATGACCACAAACTTTTTATCGCCATATTTTAAAAGGACTGGACTGCGAAATACTGGAAAAATAAAGTCACGACATGTTCCTGTGGACTATTACTGCTAAATAACATTATGGGAATCACGAAATCAAAACGACATCATTTTTTCCGTGTTTGTAAATTAATTGAAAATAGATTCATGCAAATAAACTTTTTTTTAGATGTCCTGCAAAAACGCTTATCTTAACCAGTTTAAAAACGTAATTACATCTTTAATAACTATAGTTGACACCAGATTATGTAATTTAAGTTTTGTAAAGGCAATTTAGCAAATAATTGGGTGAGTTTCTCAACAAAAATTAACCCTGGATAAAAATCCTTGAATAGTTAACAAAAATTCTGGATGAAAATCCAAGATCAACATGATGCCGCAGACGATTATTATAAATGCTTGAATTAAACGACCTATTTAGTATAAGCATTTGAGAAAAGTTCGATTTGGTAAGATGGCGACTCAACATATGGAGTCATTCTGCATTTTACAGATCCAAGACTAAAATATTACTTTCGAGAACGATGAATTAACCATTCTAACCTTGTCCATATGTCCACTAAAATTGTGGTCGTTCCATACTTCACTCTAACAAAAAATAAAATATATAATTAATAGTTGGTATTCACATATTCTTTTTAAAGTTTATATGTGAAGGGATCTAATTTCCAATGTTACTGTTCTTGAAATATTTAATTTTGTTTATTCTTCTCTTGTAGTTATTTTTTATTTCTTGTTTTCTTCCCTCACTGGGACTATTTTTCTCTGTTGTCGCCCTTGGGCTAATATCGTCTTGCTTTTTCCAACAAGGATTACGGCCTACCTTGTGATAATAATAATAATAATAATAATAATAATATAATAATAATATAATAATCCACTACGATAATAAATATAACAAAACGGTAATTCCATTTTACCTCATAATAGGTTTCATAAGGTAGAAGTTAAAAGTCTCAGGTATCATGAAACGTTACACAAATCACAAGAAAAGTTCTGTATTTTGAAAAACCCTTTTTATTAGTTACAGATATTCATTCCACTGTAGCATTGGCCATGCAATGTTTATGAACCGGAGCCTCGTAAAATTAATGACCAAATTAGTTACGGTCAAAATGCTTGGATAATTTGTCAGTTACGGTCTGTGATTCGAAAAACTTTTCAAATTAATTCGTTCATGCAATAAACAGTTGTCGTTTTTTACTGCGAGGAGGATTTTTTTTAGTGGCTGAAGTTATTTGTAGAAATCTCGCTGAACAGTTAAATGATTAGCAAAAAAAAAAAAATAATTTTTTTTTTCTATTTCTTCTTCGTGCTCACTCTTCTGTCTGTGCCAGATCAGGTATATAAGAAAATATCACACATACGCGTGCGCGCGCGCACACACACACACACCACACTCATCATTATCATCATTATCCTCTTCTCCTACGAATATTGATTAAAAATTCTCTGTGCTTTCTCCGTCAATATTCGTAGGAGATGATGATGATGATGATGATGATATATATATATATATAATATATATATATATATATATATTTATATATATATATATATATATATATATATATATATATATTATATATATATATATATATATATATATATATATATATAATATGTGTGTGTGTAGATGGATATATGAGTTACAGTCATTCCCATTCCGCATATGGGAAAGTTGACTACAGAGGCAAAACGCAAAATGGGAAGATATTATTGCATTTCCCACATGTCTATCACCTCATGGCTGAAC
>NC_090735.1:44440469-44450469 GCF_036898095.1 Palaemon carinicauda | reverse complement strand
CTTAACAACAAAAAAAGCAATAACATCGTCAGGAACTTCAATACCAGACTGTTTTAATTCTATATAAAGCTTTTTAAAACAATTTTTTCCCTCCATGAGAACTTCCCCGTGTACAGCATTAAAAATCTCCCGCATTATTAACAACTGTGAAAAAAACTGACTAGAAGGTACATGTAATTCCCCCCCATTAACAAATGCTATCCAAATATCATTCCTTAGCACTTCTTCAGTCTTATTTCCTAACTCAGGGATATTTTACACAAAATTTCTTTACAATATATCCACCAATGTATTTAAGAGCTTCTTCCTCAATTACTTCTCCAATATCTCTCTTTATTTCGTTATTTGCTCTCAAAAGGTCTTCTTCCTCGTCTAAATCATCTTTCTCTAAATCAAAATCTAAATTTCTGAATATCTGCGTTGTTAGGCATATTTCTAACGCTAAGTATCTTTCTTTCGTGATAGATTCATCGTCTTTGGCTGATTCATGAGATTTTTCAACAGTGGTAATATTAAACTTTTCACTTAATACTTCAATTTCCTTCCTAGTAACATTTTTTTTAGCCGAAATTTAAAGTTCACAGCATGAGGAGGATCATAGTGCCCACCCATTTGCCTTATACACCCAAAGAAATGTTCAAGGCAATCTTGATTTAGTCTTTGTGTAAGTAGGTAGTCAATACTATAAGAGCCTTTTAACATTACAAACAAAGCAATGGCAGATTTACATGATAAAATTATTCTTTCTGAAACTTGAAAAGACTTTTGTATTAGGGTTTTTACTCTCATAGTATTCATTACCTCGATTACCTTGAGCAGTTTACCTGTTTGTTTTTCTACATCAATACCAAAAGCATTGCTTTTACCAAACTCTCCATACATGGAGGAAGAATTCCTTATGTCAAACCAAGCATTTATTAAAAGAATATAATCAGTGACGGAATGAATGAATGAATAAAATGATAATGGACACAGCGTCTCCTAATGTTTACGTTACCTCTATAGGTAGCTAACTTTAGGCAACGGTCCTTTGTTTTGTTTACCCACGTGTGTGAGACAGGGAAGTTGTCGTCACAGTATGGGTGATTCACAGCTTAAGCTGCGCGTTGGTTGACCTGGTATATATAGACCTTGGACATAAGTGAATTTTGTATAACTATACTACGGTACAAATGATACAGCTCTTTATTTGATAAATCCTATTCCCATGAGAGGTTTTATTATTATTATTATTATTACTATCCAAGCTACAACCCTAATTGGAAAAGCAAGATGCTATAAGCCCAGGGGCTCAATAGGGAAAAATAGCCCAGTGAGGAAAGGAAATAAGGAAATAAATAACTGAAGAGAACAAATTAACAATAAATCATTCTAAAAAGTAATGTCAAAGAGATATATCATATGTAAACTATTAACAACGTCAACAACAAATATGTCATATATAAACTATAAAAAGACTCATGTCCGCCTGGTCAACAAAAAAGCATTTGCTCCAACTTTGAACTTTTGAAGTTCTACTGATTCAACAACCGGATTAGGAAGATCATTCCACAACTTGGTAACAGCTGGAATAAAAACTTCTAGAGTACTGCGTAGTATTGAGTCTTATGATGGAGAAGGCCTGGCTATTAGAATTAACTGCCTGCCTAGTATTACGAACAGGATAGAATTATCCAGGGAGATCTGAATGTAAAGGATGGTCAGAGTTATGAAAAATCTTATGCAACATGCATAATGAACTAATTGATCGACGGTGCCAGAGATTAATATCTAGATCAGGAATAAGAAATTTAATAGACCGTAAGTTTCTGTACAACAAATTAAGATGAGAATCAGCAGCTGAAGACCAGACAGGAGAACAATACTCAAAACAAGGTAGAATAAAAGAATTAAAACACTTCTTCAGAATAGATTGATCACCGAATATCTTAAAACACTTTTTCAATAAGCCAATTTTTTGTGCAATTGAAGAAGACACAGACCTTATATGTTTCTCAAAAGTAAATTTGCTGTGAAGAATCACGCCTAAAATTTTGAAAGAGTCATACAAATTTAAAGAAACATTATCAATACTGAGATCCGGATGTTGAGGAGCCACCGTCCTTGACCTACTTACAATCATACTTTGAGTTTTGTTAGGATTCAACTTCATACCCCATAATTAGCACCATGCACTAATTTTAGCTAAATCTCTATTAAGGGATTCACCAACCCCAGATCTACATTCAGGGGATGAAATTGATGCAAAGAGAGTAGCATCATCTGCATATGCAACAAGCTTATTTTCTAGGCCAAACCACATGTTTAATAATATATATATATATATATATATATATATATATATATATATATATATAATATATATATATATATATATATATATATATATATATATATATATATATATATACACGTATATGTATATATATATATACATACATAGATATATATACATATATATACATATATAGGTGTGTGTATGTGTATAGACTTATTTATATATATATATAGTATGTGTATATATAAATATATATAAATATATGCATATATATATACATAATACTTTTATACACACACACACACACACACACACACACACACACATATATATATATATATATATATATATATATATATATATAATATATATATATATATATATATATAAGTATATACACGTACACACTTATATATATGTACACACACATACACACACACACACATATATATATATATATATATATATATATATATATATATATATATATATGTGTGTGTGTGTGTGTGTGTGTGTATATATGTATACATACATACACGTACTATAAATAAGTATATACACATACCTATATACTGTATATATATTTAGACTATATAATATGTATTTATATATAGTCCTTCGTCCCAATACACATCAACGATACACGAAAAAACCTCAACCAGTGGGAGAGAGAGAGAGAGAGAGAGAGAGAGAGAGAAGAGAGAGGAGAGAGAGAGAGAGAGAGAGAGAGAGAGAGAGAGAGAGAGAGAGAGAGAGAATGTATGTGCATATTTATAAATAACGTGTACGTTGTATTTGTACTAAATTAAGTGTCTTTCTAAACTCTTAAGTATATCATCTACATATTTCACATACTCAGAGTATATCTTATATGAAGAAAAAAATAAATTTTTACTTCGTGTTTTTTCCGGAGATATTTAGAGTGAGCTATAGCATTTTTATTTTGTTCTTTTAATACCACATTGGAGTATACTAATTTCAATGACATAAATCTCTGAGGAATACTTTTTTGGGTTATGACAATATAATCATTTTTTTGGTAATTTATAAGATGAACTGCAGTAGTAACATCATACGTGTTTTAATTACTAGACTAAAATATATTTCAACGAGATTGCAACCATGTTTAAATGTTCTCACTTTATTCTTTTATTATCCTTTTTTTTTCGGCATCTTGGAGGCGGAATTGCTCTAACATTGACATAATGCATATCGAATTATAGAACACTGATATATTGTACTCAACTATATACGTTTATATATTTCCTTACATGTAGTTTTCTTGTAAGCTCTTCAAAAAAAAAAAAAAAAAAAAAAAAAAAAAAAAAAAAATAATAATAATAATAATAATGTCCTAGGTTACCATATGACAAAATACCACTGGAAATAATAGTAGGTTAGCATATGTCAAATTCAATAAAATGTTCATACTTTTATTTATTCAAGTGTATAAAAAAAGCCATTGCATGATTTATTTTTTACGGGGGTGGAGGGGGTGGGGTGGGGGGTGGAGGGGTGGGGTGCGGGTGGGGGGTGAGGTAACTACACGTTCTCACTAATTAATTCATCAGAATAATTGACAACATTTATTCTTATTTACACAATCCTTTCGTAGAAAATTTGACAAGCAAGACCAATTGCCCCACTTAATCGCTGCCAAAAAATATTCATACTTAAACGATGATTCACGCCACAGTTCTTTGTTATGTTATTCCCTGTCTTTTGATGCTTTAAGTATATGTTACAATACTCTAACATATAGTGACCACGGAATAATTAATGATCGTCTTACATATGGCTATACGTAAATATTTGCCGTTTCACAAAATTAAAGCGATTAATCAGATAGTAACTGGTATAATGCTGAAAGGAATGTTGAACATAAGAACTTTCATGTATAGTGATTTCGCCTTCTTTTTACCTCAGTTATCCTCTAGCAGACGACGTGGAAGGGGTATTCGGTTATCAGTAACTTGAGTGTCAGATATATGGATAAATTACATAACAGAGAGCATATATTTTGTAATTATACTGTTCAGGTTTCCTATAACATCAGGCATATGAGACTATAAAACTATTAAAGAGTACCATACAGTATAATAATTGTTAATACATATTTGAAATAAGGAAAATATTTTAGATTAATTAACAATCAAATAACAGTAAGGACGATCCAGAATAATCATTACATAAAGCACAGTCAAGGAAAAGAGACTCATCTTGATTTAAATAACAATCAAATAACAAGATATCAGTTCAAAATCATCATGCAATTCCGACTACCGAGTACGGCATCCATTATCATGCGAACATTTCAATTATTCGGAGGGACAGCTTACAGATGGAAGGCGTTTCCCCACCACCCTGAATTCAGTCCTCTCCTTTGCCTATGGTCGGCGACGACCAAAATATGCACAGCTTACATGGCTATCAAGTCCGAATCCGGATACGACCTCCGATTTGGAGACGGGAGCGTTGGCGATACGGTGCTACGACTCGGCGCGATTTGTTTGATAATCTCTTCTGCCGTCGCGCCAGAATTCTTGCTGCTGAGCTCGAAATCTGTCGCTCGGCTTTTCGTTGAAGTCGAAGAGATAATAAAACTCGCAGGACCTCTTGATAAAAGGGATGGAATAAGCGTCATGATGCTTATCTTCTTGCCTCTAGTGTACGTGACTCAACCTTAGTGGCCGTAGGTTATGCAGCTGAGATGAACAGCCTTGGGTTCTTCTTAGTAATAATGGCGTTGTCGCTGAACGGTTTCATCTGCTTGAAGGCGGTGCTCACTCAGCTTCTCTTTATGGAGTTATGCGGGCAACTCTCAGAGGCAACTGACATTATTGCAGGAGAGCTCGCGTTTATAGACTGTCAATCAACTGCTGACGGGTCAAATTCTATCTTGGTTGATACAGTACGGAATAAATTGGCATTAGTTGAACATTTCATTACCCAAGGTGAGTCAATTGTTTAAAGTAAATGTTTTTTTGCACAATCATGAACAAAATTATGCCTCTTTTCCAAAAGATATATATATAAAATTCTACATAAATATGCACTCTAATCAGGCAACTTAATTTTCCTGCTTCGTGTCCACTTGGTTTACCAGAACTCACTAGATTTAATAATTGAAAAAAAAAATAATCGTAATTTGATTAATTTTAATAATAATCATAATTTTAAACAATCTTCCCTCAATGCAAATTTGCATAATATGACGAAAAAACGTGAATTTTTCTACTCAATTGGTCTTATTTCATTACGTCATCCGATATTTTTTCCTTTTCGAGTTCTGTTGGGTGGAATTTTATGATCTTTGGAACCACATCACGTTAGTAATCTGAATCACAACCAATTTCACAACTTTTGCAGGTGACAGTTTCTAAAGAAGCAATCTCCAACTGCTTCTTGTATCCGGTCATGATGCTGTTCGTTGGATCTGTGAGTGGCATCGTCATTATCAGCTTTATAATGGCAAGGGGGGTCTTTCTCGCGGGGGGTTCACCCCTCATGTTCATACTGCACTTCACTTGCCTCTTTCTATTTTGCTACTCTGGTCAGAGAGTCGTTGAGAAGGTAATATTTAAAACAAAATATTAAGTTTAATGCCAGTGATTTATGTAAATTTTATTAATTGCATAAATTGTAATCCATTGCATCTACCTGTTGATAACTTTGTTCATAACGGATTGAAGAGGAACTCTGTTTCATTTACAGAACCAGCATGAGATTTGTCAAAAAAGAAAAAAAAAATATTATTCAAAACGAAACAAGTAACTGTTACTCAAAAAAAAAAGAAAAAATAATTCAAGCGAAACAAGTACCTGTTACTAAAAAAAAAAAAAAATACTTAAAAGGAAGAAATAAATTCTAATCAAACAAAAGAGGCTTTCATTCAAATGAAAAAGAAATAAATCTATAAAAGTAATTTTTATTCAAACGAAAAAAAAAAATAATTTTTATTCAAAAGAAAAAAAAAAATTAATCCAAAAAAGTAACTTTTATTCAAAGGAAATAAGTACTTTTACTCAAAACGGGAAAAGGTACTTTTATTAACAAGATGAAAGTAACTTTTACTCAAACGAAAAATATAATTTCTATTCAAAAGAAAAAAATAACTTTTATTCAAACCGGAAAAAATAAACTTTATCCAAATGAAAAAGTAATATTTATAAGGGACTATTGGGGAATAATTATGTAAAAATGATAAATTGTAAAATGTTTCAATATAAATGAATATGCTGTTTTATATTCTAAAAAAAGAAAATTTAGTACATTTATTATTCAAGTTTACGAGGGGGTGATAATATGGCTCTAAATATTCCAAAATAATTTATTTCTATGTTTTATTCATCGTATTTCTACTCTTAAAGTTTATAAGAATTTCTATGTTTTATTTATCGTAATTTCACTCTTAATGCTATAAGAGTTTCTATGTTTTATTTACCGTAATTCCAATCTTAACATTATAGAAGTTTTTTTGTTTTATTCTTCGTAATTCCATTATTACTGTTATAAGAGTTTCTATGTTATAAGAGTTTCTATGTTATAAAAGTTCTCTTATGTTATAAGAGTTTCTATATTCTATGTTTTTTTTTTTTTTTTTTTTAATCGTAATTCCATTCTTAACGTTATAAGAGTTTCTATGTTTTATTCGTTTTAACTCCCACTCTTATAGTTGTAAGAGTTTCTATATTTCATTCTTTGTAATTCCACTCTCAACGTTGCAAAAGTTTCTATGTTTTATGTATCGTAATTGCACTCTTAACGTTACAAGAGTTTCTGTTTTATACATCTTAATTCCACGCTTAACGTTGCAAGAGTTTCTATGTTTTATTTATCGTAATACCAATCTTAACGTTTCAAGTTTCTACGTTTTATTTATGATGATGCTACTCTTACCGTCATAAGATTAGTAGGAAAAATATAAATAAATGAATTCTGAATATCTATTTCAGATCCGGTCTCTGGGTAGATCACTCAGAAGGATATCTTACACTGCATCAGATGAAAGAATTAAAACACAAGTAAGTGGTGAACAATTTTTAGACAATAATGAAATTATATGAAGAATTTGAATACAATTTCAAATTAAGTGTATTATTCATAAATAATCGTTGATTTTCAGTTTATCACTTTCCTTTTAATTTTGTTTTTTAGCAAAAGTTTCCTGATGTGCATACAATAAAGATACAAAACTTACCAATAAGGAAACTGGTAATGCAAAAGTCTTATAATCATAATTATTGCATGATATGTTATAACTAATGCATTAAAAACTAAATCATACATTTATTAATTGGAACTGTTCTCTTTACACTAATAAACACCATAATCATATTTATTTCCAATTTTATTGTTTTATTTTCCCTTTCACAATTAGTTTCTTTTATTTTAATTATTTCTTTATTAAAGATCGACCGAATGCTTCTTCGTCTTGATGGGCTGTCTGTTTTTTGCTATGGGTGGCTGGTTCACGTTACATTACGATACTCTGTTTACGGTATGTGCTAACACGAATGTATTGGAAATTTGTTAGTATAGATGAATTCTGTTGCTCTTACGGGGTTGGTGAGTTTAAGAAACTCTACGGTATTGACACTGCGTTATTTTGTGAACATAGGTGCTAATTTTATCAATCGTGATCAATTATAATAATGATTCTAGTACATTTAGCTTGGAAAAAAAGTTTCCCACCACTTTTGATGTGTCTCTGTAACAGGTTACAAAAGTCAAAGTCTATCACAAATTTGAGTTTACGTTCTATACGTTACGTTGGTAACTTTTGTAAAATTTCAATCTGTAACAAATGTTGGTTACTGATTTCCCGTTCTGCAAGTAGATATACATCCCTGATAAATCAACACTTTTTTTCCCAAAACAAATTTTGCATACATGGAGGTAGCTAATAGGAAAAAGATAATGTTAGACATATAAAGTTAAAAATTAACTCTAATGAAAAATGTTTTTCTTTGATAAAGAAAAAAAAAATAAATAAAAACTTTCAGGTTGAGGTTGATTATTGATCAGGTCTTCAAAGTTTTAAATGGATTTCACTTAGTTTAGGTGAAAGGTCCTCACCAATATCATCTAAATACTAGTGATCGAAGATTAGCAGATGCAACTTCATTTATAGAGTAATTCATGTGGGAAAATGGAGATTAGAAGACGAGGGTTTCATGTAAATGATGCGTTAATCAAAAGCTATTGGATATAACCCCATGATGGCATAAGATAATAAAGAGAGACGGTATGGTAAACAGAGGGGTAAACAGAATGGATACTATCTATCTATCTATCTGTCTATCTATCTATCTATCTATCTATCTATCTATCTATCTATCTATATATATAGGTTTCATGTAAATGATGCGTTAATCAAAAGCTATTGGATATAACCCCATGATGGCATAAGATAATAAAGAGAGACGGTATGGTAAACAGAGGGGTAAACAGAATGGATACTATCTATCTATCTATCTGTCTATCTATCTATCTATCTATCTATCTATCTATCTATCTATCTATCTATCTATATATATATATATATATATATATATATATATATATATATATATATATACACACACACACACACACACACACACACACATATATATATATATATATATATATATATATATATATATATATATATATATATACATATATATATATATATATATATATATATATATATATATATATTATATATATATATATATACATACATTTATATATATATTATTATTATTATTATTATTATTATTATTATTATTATTATTATTATTATTAGCCAAGCTACAACCCTAGTTGGACCTAGTTGGAAAAGCAAGATACTATAAGCCCAAGGGCTCCAATAAAGAAAAATAGCCCAGTGAGGAAAGGAAATAAGGAAATAAATAAATGATGAGAACAAACTAATAATAAATCATTCTAAAACAAGTAAAAACGTCAAAACAGATATGTCATATGTAAACTATAAAAAGACTTACGTCAGCCTGTTCAACATAAAAACATTAGCTGCAACTTTGAACTTTTGAAATTCTGCCGATTCAACTACCCGGTTAGCAAGATCATTCCACAACTTGGTCACAGCTGGAATAAAACTTCTAGAAAACTGTCTAGTATTGAGCCTTATGTTGGAGGCCTGGCTATTAGAATTAACTGCCTGCCTTGTATTGTCCGGGGAGATCTAAATGTAAAGGATGGTCAAAGTTATGAAAAATCTTATGCAACATGCATAATGAACTAATTGAACGACGGTGCAAGAGATTAATATTTAGATCAGGAATAAGAAATTTAATAGACCGTAAGTTTCTGTCCAACCAATCAAGATGAGAATTAACAGCTGAGGACCAGACAGGAGAACAATACTCAAAACAAGGTATAATGAAAGAATTAAAATACTTCTTCAGAATAGATTGATCACCGAATATCTTGTAAGACTTTCTCAATAAGCCAATTTTTTGTGTAATGGATGAAGACACAGACCTAATGTATTTCTCAAAAGTAAATTTACCGTCGAATATTACACCTAAAATTTTAAAAATCATACAAATTCAAAGAAACATTATCAATACTGAGATCGGGATGTTGAGGAGCCACCGTCCTTGACCTCCTTACAATCATACTTTGAGTTTTGTTAGGATTCAACTTTATACCCCATAATTTGCACCATGCACTAATTTTAGCTAGATCTCTATTAAGGGATTAAGCAACCCC
>NC_090735.1:44420469-44427969 GCF_036898095.1 Palaemon carinicauda | reverse complement strand
TTGATATTTCCACCACCTTTGTCGACCCCCTTATGTAGTAATTTTTTATCCGATCCTCTCTTGTCACCCCAGACATCCACCTAAGCATTCTCATTTCTGCCACATCCATCTTCTTCTCCTCTGTCTTCCTCATGCTTGCTGTTTCCATTCCATACAGCATTGCCGTTCTTACCACTGTCTTATGAAATTTTCCTTTTACCTTCAGTGGTATTCTTTTGTCACAAAGAACTCCTGAGGCTGCTCTCCAGTTGTTCCAGCCTGCCTGTACCCGATGTTTAACTTCATCTTCCATACCTCCTCCAGCGTTAACAAAGGATCCCAAATACTTAAACTTATCAACTCTCTTTATCTGTTCTCCCCTAAGATGAATACTTTCTCTATTACACACTTCACTGGTGGTACACATATATTCTGTTCCATGGTACTGCCTCACTTACATCTTCTATTAAAACGTCCATCACTATGTTAAAGATAAATGGGCTCAGAGCTGACCGACCCCTGGTGTAATCCCACTCTCACCTCAAAACCCTCTGTCTCCCCAGCACTGCTCCTCACTCTATTAATAAATACACTAGGGTACATCTCTTGTATAAGTCGAACGTACTTCTCTGGCATCCTCCTCTCCCTCAGACTCCTCCATACCTCTTGTCTTGGGACTCGGTCATAAGCCTTTTCAAGGTCAATGAATACCACATGCAGGTCTCTTTGCTTTTCCCGGAATTTCTCCATTAGTTGGCTCAGACAAAATACACCATCTGTTGTTCCCCTACCCTTCATGAATCCCATCTGCTCTTTACCTATTTCTACTTCTTCTCTTAGTCTGGTATCTATCATCTTTTCCAGTATCTTCAAAGTGTGGGACATCAATTTAATACCTCTGTAATTCCCACACTCTTGGACATCGCCTTTCCCTTTGAAGATTGGGATCAATATACTCCCACGCCACTCATTTGGTATCTTTTCCTGCTCAAAAATCTTTATCATGAGATCGTACTGCATATCCACTCCTTCATCTCCTAAGGCTTTCCATGCCTCCACAGGCCTCCAACAGGGAAAAATGACGCTAATTATGAAATTATGAAATTATAAATTGATATAATTGTAAAGACAAAGCTTTAAGATGAGTGTATGCCAAGAAGACATCACAATGAAAAAATATATATTGATTATATCTAGTCTTGGACAATGGCATTGCCTCTGTACCATGGTCTTCCACTGTCTTGGGTTAGAGATCTCTTGCCTGAGGGTACATTCGGGCAAACTTTTTTATCTTGCTTCTCCTCCTCTTGTTATTTGGAAATTTTCATCCTCTTGTTTTTTTCAAGATTTTACAGTTTATATATGAAAGATTTATTTTAACGTTGTTATTGTTCTTAAATTTCTCTGGTATTTTTTCCTCATTTTCTTTCCTCACTGGGCTATTTTCCCTTTTTGAGCCCTTGGGCTAATAGCATCCCGCTTTTCCAACTAGGGTTGTAGCTTAGCAAATAATAATAATAATAATAATAATAATAATAATAATAATAATAATACCTAAAAACTGTTTATTAAAAACAAACAAGATGTTGAAATGGAGAAATATAAGGTGTAAAGATATTTCTTTCCTCTCGTGTACAGGACAAATAAATAAATGTTTCTATTGAAAACCAGATTTTACGTCACCTAGTTTTTTTTTTTTTTCAAAAACATTCAAAGGTAACCCACCAAATATGTATCGGATTGTTTGTAACTATTCATAAATTATTTTACGTTGGTATAAGGCTCCTAAAATTGATAGGCTCAGAAAACATTCCAATCCTATCATGTTCCAGCTCCATTTTTTTTATACAAAAGAATTAATTAACGCTGTTCCAATTAACAGAAATTTCTTTCGTGTAAAGCTTATGCATGATTGCTTTGGTATGCATCCGACCTTGTTCGTTTCCAAAGTGGAAAAAAAAGTTGCATGCGTTTTCAAATGCATATTTAGAAGCAATGATTGGTTCTGAGCCCCACTATTGCTACCCAGTCATATGAAACTAATGCAATTTAATAGGAAAAAAATGCTTATAGAATGGTATCTAGTTGGATAGATTTTGTTTCCATTATTTTCAATGATGTTGGTGGCCACTGGCAGATTCTCATATGTGCTTTCTGACTTTTTTTAGATAAATTATAATTTTTCTTTTGTTTCCATATAAAATTACAATGAACTAATTCAGTCATAAATTTATCCTTATTTGCAATAAAAAGAAAATTAATTCAATATTTATAGTAAATCCATAATGTTGCTCTCTCATATAAAGAATCTGTAGGTAGAATTAGCTAAGTTGGCTCGAATACAGAACATTCAGTGTAACTGAAGTATATTGTTAATATTATAATTATTGTTATTACTACTAGCTAAGCTATAACCATAGTTGAACAAGGAGGATGCTATAAAACCATTAAAAGGGGGAAAATAGCCCAACGAGAAAAGGAAATATGTAAACAGATAGAATGGTATGTCTAAGTGTACCTTCAAGCAAGAGAACTTTAACCAAGGAAAGGGGAACAATGGTTTGATTTTCATGTGTCCTTCTCCTAGAAGAGCTGCTTATCATAGCTAAAGTCTCTTCTACACTTACAAAATGGAAAGCAGCCACTGAAAAATAACAGTGCAGTAATTAACCCTTTGAGGAAAGAGGAGAATGTGTAAAGAGTAGGTTAGACTAGTTGGTGTATGTGTAGGCAAAAAAGAGCCGTGACCAGAGAGGGATCCAATGTAATACTATCTGGCCAGTCAAAAGACCCAGCGTTCATGTGTAAATACAAACCCACGAACGTTATTTATGTTTTACTTGTCGAGACATTTGTCCCAGCTTGCTGACAATGCACGGCAGACAACAAAGAACTTTATACTTTATATTCTTTATCTTTTTATTTGTTTATCTATTTAATAATGAACTTATGAAGATAAATTTAGCCTTTGTCAGTATATTGTAATACATATGTACCTATCTGTTAATTCGTCTATATATATAATTATATATATATATATATATATATATATATATATATATATATATATATATATATATATATATATATATATATATATATATATATATATGATAAATTTTGCACATTTAGACGTGTTTTTCATATTCAAATAAGCCATATATATTTTTGATACATGTGTGTGTGTGTATATATATATATATATATATATATATATATATATATATATATATATATATATATATATATATATATATATATATATATATATATATATATATATGTTAAAATCTATACGTCATATACGCTGCTTTATGCAACATCATCCTACGGACATGAATCCACCTCTCTCATTCATTCTTCTTTTCCTTTGCAAGATCAGTGCTAATATATTTTCATCCCAATACCTTTATCTATCTAAACTTTTATCTATCGATCCAAGCCTCACGTCCTATTCTCTGCAAAAGCAGTATGAAGGTATTGGCTGCAAACCTCATTTCCCTTGCCAATTTGCTGACGTTCGCACACTCCAGATAGTCGAAAAGGCTAATATTTTCTTGTCTCGGAGGAAGACTCGAGTGGGGGATAGCACGGTCACAACTGACAAAGAGAAAATGGGCTTTTCTGATATTTGGAAGGTTTTTTTTTTTTTTTTTTTTTTTTTCCTCCAAGTGGTCCAGATAACTTTACTAGATTTGCCAGCGCTTAGAGGTACATTAGATCTTTATAAGAAACCTTTGCTACTTTCTAGGGCAGCAATGTTTTATGGGAACATACGTATGCTTGATAAGTAAAATATTTTCGTTTTTAAATGTGATATGTTCTTAATCTCTATCACTCAAGAATTTTTCTATTTCTATGCAACAGGAAAAGACTACATAAATAACTGAACACAAAAACAAAACACGAAACAAAAACTACCTTGTATGAACACGAAAAAGAAAGAAAAAATAATTTGTACAGATTGACAAGGTTTAATCAACGAAGTTTTTTAACGCTGAGAATTTTCAAACTGAATTAAACAACAATGTCGCTTCTCGTGACGCAAAAATTTCCAACTTTTCCCAGAATGAAGGACCGTCTACCATTTTCGTTTAAATCTCTGGAACGGTCCTGCGACTTGTAGGTAATGGTGTGTCACTTGCAGGTGCTGCTCTTGACAATAAGGAAATGAGAATTAGGCAAGGGCTTTGTACACCTCAGAAGACATTTACTTGGAAAGAAATGGTTATTTGCGTCTCGTCTTTGATGGTCCGTTTTCGGAGTTTGTAATCTTGTTTCCCCCTTTTTTTCTGTGAGTCTGTTCTCGTGGTTGTAGATGTTCTTTAGAGGTTATCTTTAATGTTTGCTTTCTTATTTGTTGTATTTTTTTTATTGAGTTTCTACCTTTCAGGAAATCTTCTCAGTTTATAATTTTAGCAGTTATATTCTTTCGGGGGGGGGGGAGGTATACCTTAACATTGTGAAAACGGTTGGCGTTTGGCCATGATCAGCGAAGCTGTATTAATCATGGCCACCCATACTAGGTTGGTTGCTGTGAGCGATCAGACGAAAATCTCCCACCATCACTAATCCGCACTGGTTAATGTAGTGATGAATACTGGCCAAATCCCAAATAGGAATTGGCATGTCTGAGGCCTTTGCCCTGCAGTGGAATAGAAACGGTTGCTTTTGTAGTTGTTATTTTTATATTAATATGATTTTTGTATTGGTTTTTATAGATGAGGATACTATCATAATCTACATAGGTTTTATGGAGAAATAATTCAGATATGGAAATATTCCTAGAATATAAAACCACTTATTCACGGAAAATTTCCTCAGCGCGTTCTATTTAATGAATGCAATAGAAAAAACGTGAATAAAGAGATAGCTTATTAGCAACAGACTGTTGACTATAAATTTTTGTCATAAGTCCAAACTGACCTTCTAGAATTAGCGAGAGGTTAAAATACATCTGTAGATTGTATCAATCAGGGAAGATGGCGTTCTCGTGGTCAATAAACTAAATTTTCTGACCGGGAACGTCAATTAGGATTATAGAGTTCTCTTGCTTGAGGGTACACTCAGGCACACTATTCTATCTTATTATTATTTTGTTTTCTTCCTCTTGTTTTCTTGAAATGGTGTGTTGTGCAGGCTTAATAGAAGGGCCATGGATGCCTGGTGGTTTATCAAGAGGTTGTCTTTTCCTTTTTCTGACTTTTTCTTTTCAAAACCATCCTTACTGTCCTCCCTTCAGTTGAAATGGCTATCCTGGAGGGTAATTAGCCTTGCATGGTGTATCGGCTCCTCCATGTTGACCAGTTTTTCCGACATTTTACTATAGTCTATTGGTATCATCAATCACTTTATTTATAATTCTGTACATATTGTTTTTGTTATAATTCTTGTTAATCTGGTTTTTAAGTATGATGTCTCTTTTTTTATTTCTATTAATTCTTATACTGTCTGGAGACATTGAGCGGAATCCGGGACCAGTACGTCCTAGAATTCGTCAATGTCGTCTTCTGTATTGCAATATTCGTGGTCTTCATGCAAATATCCAAGACCTTACAGTTGCGTCCAGGCAGTATGATATTCTTTTGTGCTCAGAAACTTTGGTTTCTAATATGAGGCACTCATCTGAGCTCCTTATAACTGGTTTTAAGAAGCCAATAATGTTGAAACGAGACGCCATCCCTAGGGCCAGGGGAATGGCGGTGTATATTAGGACCGGGTACCCTGCTTCTCATAAGTCCTGCTATCAAAGTGGATGTCATGAGATTCAGGTAATAAAAGTTTGTGGCAGGCATAACAACTTTTATTTGTGTTCGATCTACCGGAATCCAGACATGGATGATTCTATCTTCGATTGTCTTCTTACCATTATGGCTAAGATACAAGAAGATGATAGAAAGGCTTATTTTGTCTTTGTTGGTGATTTTAATGCTCTCCATAGGGAGTGGTTAAGTTCTATCTCTCCTACCGATCGCCATGGCTTAAGAGCTTTAGACTTTGCCTCTGAATCAGGCTCTGAGCAAATCATAAATGAAGCTACTCACAGGTCTGGTAATCGCTTGGACCTCGTATACACTGACTCCCCTGGCGTTATAACTAGTAAGGTTGGTTCTCCAGTCGGGACATCTGATCATGCCTTGATTTCATTATTAGTGAAGACTGAGCAGCCTGTCCCTGATATATCATATTCTTGTAAAATTTATATGAAATCCCAAGCAGACTGGAATGGGATTTTACATGATCTTTTTTGCTTGAATTGGTCAGAATTATATAATAGTATAGATCCTGTTGTCCCTTTGAATGAGAGTCTAGTCAACAAAATTGATAGGCGTATCCCTTCTTGTGTGCTAAGGTACCAAGTGAAGGACAAACCGTGGTTCAATGATGATTTTAGACGTGCTTATTTGGAGAAGCAGGAGGGCTATCACCTTTGGAAGGGTAACAGATCAGATTGGACCTGGAACAACTATACTCAGCTTCGAGCTTTTGCTCAGAGAGTTTATGCCTCAACTGAAAAGGAGTACAATTTAACCATAAAAGAAACACTTTCTGGTACAACTCAGGAACATAAATGGTGGTCTACCCTTAAATCTGCACTCTTTGGTGTAGATGCAACAGTTCCTCCTTTACTGAAACCAGATGGCTCAGTCACTCACTGTCCAAAGGAAAAGGCAACCCTTATGGCTGATGTTTTTGGCAGTAAATAGAGCAATAAAAAACTTGAACTTCCCCATTCCTGTTTTCATGAGGCTAAACTAACTAGTTTAGCTTTTCGATCTCGTGAGATTAAAGCTCTGTTGGTGGACCTTGATGCTTATGGAGGTGTAAACCCAAATGGTATTTTTCCTTTGTTTTTTATAAAGACAGCAGATTTCTTAGCTCCAAAGTTATCAGTTATTTTGCGCAAGTTAGCAAGAAGAGGAGCTTTTAGCACTTGTTGGAGAATTGGTAATGTTACTCCTCTATGTAAATGTGTTTGTGGTAGCTCAAGTCCCACTGATTACCGCCCAATTTCCATAACTCCCATATTATCTAAAGTTTTTGAACGTCTTCTGGCAAAACGTCTTAATAGGTTTGCTGAGGGTAATCATCTACTCCCTAGTTTGCAATTTGGTTTTCGTAAAGGCCTTGGAGCATGTGATGCCCTTCTTACAATCTCCAATGCTGTACAGAAATCCCTTGATTGTGGTCAGGAAGTTCGTATGATTGGCCTTGATTTTAGTGCTGCCTTTGACCGTGTTAATCATGAGGCCCTTGTTTTCAAACTGAAACAGTTGGGAGTGGGTGGATCCTTTCTTAGCATTATTATTGATTTTTTAAGTAATAGATCTCAAAGAGTTGTTGTTGATGGGCACCATCAGTGAGTATAGGAATGTGATATCCGGTGTTCCACAGGGTAGTGTTCTTGGCCCATTACCTTTCATACTATAGACACATGACATGTGGTTTGGCCTAGAAAACAAGCTTGTTGCATATGCAGATGATGCTACTCTCTTTGCATCAATTCCATCCCCTGAATGT
>NC_090735.1:44392969-44415469 GCF_036898095.1 Palaemon carinicauda | reverse complement strand
GTCTGAGGCCTCTGTCCTGCAGTGGACTACAAACGGCGGCATTTGTTATTGTTTATATTCAATACAAAACTACATGCAAGTATAAACTTAAAAATTGCCATGCAAAATATAATTCGTGGCTAAAAAAATTAGACAAAACCATTTTGGTCAAATTAGTCGAGTGACACTAACTAAAAAGTCACTATACCATATTTATAAACAGCACAAGGTACGCCATTGACGTTATCTAATTTCGGGGAAAATAATTTAACTTCCAAATATTAACCGAGAAATTTTCTCAATAAAAAGAAAAATTAACGATTTCTTTAACATCCTAAATCTTAATGATCGCTATTAACAAAAAATATTTATCTTCATTATTGATATTTCAAATAAAATTCTGCTAAGTAAGTTAACAATGACCATTATATTTACGTGACACTTGAGACGCGTTTCTCCGTCTTCTTATCTTGAGCAAAACTGCGGGTAACAACAACAACCTTTGCTTGACAATCCCAATAACATACGGAGAACGGTATTAGGACAGAGTGTCGAAAGGCAGAGTGTCGAAGGACAGAGCGTCGAAGGACAAAGTGTCGAATGGACAAAGTGTAGAATGGACAAATTGTAGAATGGACAAAAGTTAAAAAGAGAGAGAGAGAGATAGATTAGATTTGATTATTGATTTTAGGCTTACGTCAAGCAATGGGACTTCAAGGTCTTCCAGAAGATAGAGAGTTACAAGGAGTTATAAATGTTTTTTGAGTTGATTATTCAATTTAGGCTTACGCCAAGCACTGGGATTACAAGGTCATTCAGCGCTTTTGAAAAAATAAAATGGATATAGGATCATAAATATACATCATACATCAATATAAGCAATAAAAATTTATTTATGAGATGACATAAAATATGAAAATACAAATGTATTAATGTATTAAAAAAACTTGTAGCAATATTTATTTAAAGGTTGTGAGCGATGGCTCGAAGATATTGTAACCCATCATTGACGTCATATGTATCAAAAAAGCTTTTTAGTCTTAGGTTAAGGAGAGCATATTTCTTGTATTTTATTTTTACATCACGGCCTTGTTGAATTTGTCCTAGAATCATTTCAGTGCTAGCCTGCTCCATACGAAGTTTTCGTAAAAGTTTGTCCTCTGTCGGGTGGCAAATTTTCACTCTTTTATGAAAAGCATTATACCACCCTTCAACGGAGTTATTGGTCCTAGGCAAATCTTTTGCAACTTTCTCGTGAACTAACCACAAGTCAATTTCATATAATGGCTTTCTTCTTCTTCCCCTCTGGACGATTCCTAGCCATGTAGCTTCAAAATATTGTAAAAATTCTCCTAATGTTTCATCGGTTTCATCATCAAAAGACTCAATTAATGGATACTGTATTCTCTCTCTTTTTATCATTTATATTTTGTCATTTATCATTTTTATAATTTCGACACATTGTCTGTTCGAAATTTTATCCATTCGACACTTTGTCCTTCGACGCTCTGTCCTTCGACACTCTGTCTTTCGACACTCTGTCCGCGCAGGAGCTGCTCCATACACCGATACAGATTTAGTTTGGATTTCTAAATTTAGGATAAATATGTCAGCGTTGGGGTTTGTGAGATCATGCAACGCACGATGGAGAGAGAGAGAGAGAGAGAGAGAGAGAGAGAGAGAGAGAGAGAGAGAGAGAGAGAGAGAGAGAGAGAGAGAGGTATGTAAGTCGATAGTCACTACAAAAGCAATGTATGAATATCAAATGGTGTGCGAGTAATTCATTTGATCAAAGAAGACTCGTCCCACATGCCAACCGCACCCCCCACCCCCAATCACCTGCCCTACACCACTCACCTGACGACCCCCCCCCCCTCCCCCAACACATACACACACAAACACAAGCTCTCTAAGATTTCAAATTTACTTTAAAAACTTCTCACAAATCCTCAAGTGTAACTTCGTAGCTTTACCCTTGGCTGAGGGGTATTGGTCAGATCAGGTGAAAACCTGATTAAATGGAACTTTAAAACTGACCACTCCTGCGAAGTGTGACGGTGCCGAGAGAGGGTTGTGAACTCAAAGGCAGGAAGCAATCAACTGAGTTATTTTATTATAGAACATTCTCCTTTATATACAAAACCTCAAGGCAACAGGACATAACAAGTTAACAAGACAGACAATGTTACAGAGGAAAACAGCAGACATGAATTTTCATGTTCGTTTAGTGTGAGGGAAGAGCGAAGATACAAGCATAATATATGCAAAAGGAATTATGTACAATTGTGTGACACACGGTTGGTACATGGCTCCCCCCCTAAAAATTACATACTGTACATGTTAAATAGGGCACCCTGATCTAGAGAAGCAAACTGTAGGCGGGTCATCTGACAGAAGATAAGCAGGTTTTAGACGATCAATGGAGACCCAGTCTTCTTTGCCCCGAATGTTTAGGAGGAATGCTTTCGGACTGCGTCGGATCACAAGGAAAGGGCCCGTGTAAGGTGGCGTTAGTGGTGGCTTGCTGGTGTCATTGCGTAGGAAGACGTGCGTTGCAGAGTGCAAGTCCGTTGGTATGTGATGCTTCGCTGGGGGCTTGTAAGTCTGGCTGCACGGAGTAAATTTTCCCACGACGTGACGTATGCGCTGGAGATCGTCGGAGGAGGTTGTAGAAGGAAAAAATTCGGCAGGGACGACCAACGGGTTGCCATACACCATTTCAGCTCCCGAGACGTCGAAGGCGTCTTTAGGAGTGGTCCTTAGTCCCAGGAGGACCCAGGGAAGCTGAGTAAACCAGTTGCAATCCTTGCAGCAGGACATCAAAGCTGCTTTGAGGGTGCGATGAAAACGTTTAACCATTCCATTGGCAGCGGGGTTGTAGGCCGTTGTCTGATGTAGGGTGATGCCCAGGAGATTTGCTAATGACGTCTACAATTGAGAGGTGAAAGTGGTTCCCCTGTCAGAAGTAATATGCTCAGGGACCCCGAATCTTGAAATCCATCCAGAGAGTAAGGCAGATGTACATGAGGCGGACATTGCAGTTTCCATGGGAATGGCTTCAGACCAACGAGTGGAGCGGTCGATGACGGTAAACAAGTAACGATGTTCTTGTGATGTGGGTAGGGGGCCTACAACGTCGACGTGAATGTGTGCGAAACGACGCTGAGGTTGAGGAAAGGTGCCCACTCCTGAATCCGTGTGTCGATGTACTTTGGAAGTTTGGCAAGAAGTACAGGCTCGGACCCAATCCTTAGCATCCTTAGAAATGCCGTGCCAAATGAATTTTGCCTTCAGCAGTTGTGCAGTAGAACGGCACAAGGGATATGAAAGGCCGCGAATGAAATCAAACACCTCTCGGTGCATGGGAGCAGGAATCCAAGGTCGCGGTCTACCAGTACTGACGTCACAGAAGAGGGTGGTGTTGGAGTCTTCGAGGGGAAAGTCTTCCCAACGGAGGGACGTGCAGGATGTCCTACAAGCTTGATACTCTGGAGCCTGTCGTTGGGCTTCACTTGAACGGCAGCCAACGTGTTTCTTGACAGGGTATCGGCAACGGGATTCATTTTCCCCGGGACGTATTGGAGGGTGCAATTGTATTCAGCCACGGCAGAGAGATGTCGGCGTTGACGGGCGGACCAGGCGTCAAACTGTCGAGTAAAGGCGTGCACCAGAGGCATGTCGTCTCTGCGAATGACGAAGGGCGTACCTTCTATGAAATGGCGAAAGTGACGGACAGCCAAGTGCACCACCAGCAATTCTCGATCGAAGGTAGAATAACCCGTTTCTGCCTTGGACAGTTTTCTGCTGAAGAAGGCCAATGGGCGGGGCGAGCCTTTGACCACCTGCTCGAGTACTGCACCAATAGCGACGTCGCTGGCATCGGTGGAGAGAAGGAGAGGGGCGTGTGGGATATGAAAAGTGAGAGCCACAGCAGTTGATAGGGCCTTCTTTGCATTGCAGAAGGCTGCTTCTTGAAGGGGACCCCACTTCAGGTCCTTTGGCTTGCCCTTGAGGGAGGCGTAGAGGGGAGCAAGAGTGGCGGCAATGGCTGGCAGAAAACGGTGATAATAGTTGATCATGGCCAAGAATTCCTGCAGAACTTTGACGGTCGAGGGCGCGGGGAAGTTCTGAACGGCTGCTACCTTTTCAGGGAGGGGATGGACTCCTTCAGGAGTGATACGGCGCCCTAAGAACGACACTTTGTTGGCGCCAAAGATACACTTGTCGTACCGGACTACAAGGCCGTTTTGTTGTAGGCGGTCGAGCACGATGCGCCAGTGACGGAGGTGTTCCTCTTTTGAGGCGGAGAACACAAGTATGTCGTCCACATAACATACACAGAAAGGTAGGTCCCCTAAGATGCCATCCATGAGACGTTGAAACGTTGCCCCAGCATTACAAAGCCCAAAACAGGAGTAATTGAAGGTGTATGTACCAAACGGAGTGGTGATGGCGGTCTTGGGGATGTCTTCTGGGTTCATAGGCACCTGATAATACCCCTTCAGGAGGCCGAGCGTAGAGAAAACCTTCGCTTTGTGCAGGTAAGAGGTCATGTCGGCAATGTTTGGGAGGGGGTAGTGATCCGGTTCTGTTTGCATGTTCAGGCGCCTGTAATCCCCGCACGGACGGAGCGAGCCGTCTTTCTTCAGAACGATGTATAAAGGTGACGACCATGGGCTGGAGGCCTTTTGGCAAAGGCCCCTTTCCTCCATTTCGGCGAACGTCTGTTTGGCGGCTGCCAATCGTTCCGGTGCAAGATGTCAGAATTTTGTGAAGAATGGGGGTCCCATCGTCTTGATATGGTGATAAATACCGTGCTTGGCAGGAACCGTGGGAGTCTGGCGAAGTTCTGGACGGAAAACTTCCGGGTACGACGTGAGGAGGTGGGCGTAGGCATCCGTGGGTGCGCTGATGTGGAGAGCGAGGTTAGAGGGGGCGGGTTGAAGAGGTGTCGACAAGTACGAGTCTGCGTTGACCAATCGTCGGTGGGCGACATCGACCAGAAGGTGGAAATGAGAGAGGAAATCCGCACCGAGGATTGGCATTGTGACGTAAGCAACGAGAAACTTCCAATTGAATTTACTGTTTCCGAACGATAATGTGAGGTTCTCGTAACCGTAGGTGGGTATCGCAGATCCGTTGGCAGCTACCAAGTGGACGGTGGTAGATGTAGACAGACTACGTCGTGCCTTGAAGAGTTTCCTTGGCAAAAGAGAACGACAAGCACCCGTGTCTACCAAAAATTGCACGCCCGTTCCTGCATCCTGTAAAAAGAAAAGATTAGAAACATGGGAGGCCACCGCCACAAGCGATGGCCTACGTACACGTTTTTTGGCCACTGACAATCCTTGGCACATTTCTTCGCAGTTGCCCCGAATCTGAAGTGGTAGTAGCAAAACTGCGGCGGATGGGAGGTAGTAAGTGGCTGTAGAAGTCGTCTGTTGGGGCGCGAGCGATTGGTGGGTGGTGGGCGGCTTTGTCGCCGCTTCGGCACGTCACGGGGTAGGCGTGTATGTCCTACGGCATTCATGTCAGCTTCGGTTGACGTTGAATAGGCATCCTCGTCGTTAGGGGTGGAGTCGTTGATGGAGGTCTTGAAGTGGCTGTCCATAAGGGCGTCGGCTTTGGTCATCAAGTCCTTTATGGGTAAACTATCGACATCGGGTATGGCAGCGCGTACAGGTTCGGGTAAACGGCGTATCCAAAGGGCACGGAGTAGGTTCACCTCACGAGGAGAGCCGTCTGCGGCAGGTTGAAGGCGAGCGATACTAGTCATTTCCCTGAGGGCAAGCGAAGCCCTTTGGTCCCCAACGGTTGTTGCGAGAGGTGAAAAAGCTTTGCTATACGGGCGGCTGGCGACGGTGAGTACTACTGCAGAAGGTATGTTTTGAGGGCGTCATACGCTATTGGGGTGTCTCCTTGTTAACAAAGCCAGTCGGATATTTCTGGGAAGGTGTCCTCGGGTATCGCCGCGAGAACATAATCCGCTTTGGTGGTTGAGCGAGTCACGCCCCTGATACGCAACTGGACTTCTGTGCGCTGAAACCAAGCAAACGCCTCTCCGCTGGCAAACGATGAAAGTTTGAATGGAGCGGCCGCAGCACCAACTACCGTAGAGTCCGCCATAGTACGAACGATGAAGGGGCGAGGGGGTGGGGGTGGAAGGCGGTGGGAGCGAGTCGACTTCCGGGGTCACCAATGTGATGGTGCCGAGAGAGGGTTGTGAACTCAAAGGCAGGAAGCAATCAACTGAGTTATATTATTATAGAACATTCTCTTTTATATACAAAACCTCAAGGCAACAGGACATAACAAGTTATCAAGACAGACAATGTTACAGAGGAAAACAGCAGACATGAATTTTCATGTTCGTTTAGTGCGAGGGAAGAGCGAAGATACAAGCATAATATATGCAAAAGGAATTATGTACAATTGTGTGACACACGGTTGGTACAGAAGGCAATGAATTTGGACTTACTACAAACCCATCTTGGAGGTCCTGTAGTACGTAGGGTTGCATGGAAAGCAGCACTGTGAGTAAGTCAGTCAGCAAGTAAGTAAGTAAGTAAGTGAGTGAGTGAGTGAGTAGGTAAGTAAGTAAGTAAGTAAGTAATTAATTAAGTAAGAAATTAAGTAAGAAATGAATGGAGAAGTATTGATTTAAAGAGCAATACAAAACCACTGTTTGGCATAATCACATTCCTTTCTTCCTTTTCTCCTTCCTTTCATCTTTCCTTATCTCCTTCGTCTTCACTAAACTCTTGGGAAGATATATAATTCTGAAACGTTATTTGACGCAATATTTTTCCATGATTTCTAAAAAAGCAGAAAAAAAATTGGCTTAAAAAACGCCTTATTTTTATTGTCCTTTTTAGGCCTATATGAGGTTACTATGGTTTGGCGCTCAGTCCTGGGAGGCCAAGCCTCACCGAGTTGCAATATGAAATTGAAAGAACTTGAAAAGCAACAAGATGGAATAAGAGGTAAAGCGGAAAGCTATTTAGTGAACGTGGCTTTTGGGTCTATGGACTAAGGGAGAGATACTGCAAAGAACCCATTAGAAATGCCTACAGTTAACCGCCTGAGATGCAATGATGGCACTATCCTCCTAAGGGAGGACTGCTAAATGATATAAGAACTCGCAGTTTTTGTTAGAGTTATTTAATGAAGGATATAGGCTTTTTCCCAAAAAGTCAGCCTAGCCCTATGGTGACCTTACATAGCCTTACTTCCGCTACGGAGTATCCCCTCCTCCTGAGCCCAGACACCTACTCATCCTCGGTGTTCCTTTCCTGATTATTCCTCCAAGGTTTCCTACCTTCCAAGTTTATGTACATATGCACATACATACATGAATGATAATCTTCCTACCAAAACATTTGATAGACAACTTACATCACCACCAACTCCACGAATACACCACCAACATATGCCACCAAAACTAGACCAACACCGCTAATACTTAAATTTTTCTTATCGTTTAATTTATGAAAATGAGCATAAAATTAATTACTTTAAAAAACAAACAATAGAAATATTATTTGACATTTTAAGCAAATAAAAGTAAATTCCCCATCTCCAAAATTTGAATTTGTGGGAGAAGTTTCGCCCATTCGACTCGCTGGAACGATTTGAATAGGTGATCTGATAAAAGATCCTGCAAGCAGCAAGTGTCTCTGTCATCCCATAGTCTTGCTTCAAGTGTGATCAAGTGATGATGTGTGCGCGCATTTTTTTTTCTTTTTTCGCTTCGTATCGTAGAGAATGGATTTTTACCTGCAGTGGTACATTATTGTGAAATATAAGTGCAACATTTGATTTCCATGTGTATTATATTGATTAATTGAGTAGTTGAGCCGCCAAGGTGTGAACGTGTTATGCGCGGAGCTTCGTTCAACACTCGCCCTCGATCTCAGTGCTGCTTTTCATACACATGAACTGCTACTAAATGATCTACGATCCAGCGGCGTCGAAGATCAAGTTTTCGAATACCTAAAAGACTACTTTGTTGGTCGAAATTATTGAGTACAAATTGGAAATTCTTATTCATTATATGAACTTTGAAACAGAAGGGTACCCCAGGAGAGTTCACTTGGCCCAATTTTATTCTGCATCTATACTATTGGTCTATCGAAAATACTACAAAGGCATGACGTGAAGTACAAACTATTTGTGGATGACACAATTTTACTTCTCTATAAATGATGTAGATGACATTACTGAAACTCTAAAACGAATTCTTGATAGTGTTAGATAATGGATGACAATTAAACAACTAAAAGTAAATGCAAACAAATCTGAGGTAAGAGAAATAGCGTGAGTAGCTTAGGTATTATTAAAATGAACATAATGACTGTGCCGATATCTGGTGAAGATCGTGACTTGTCTCTCAATGCCCAAATACATAATGTAGTAAAAACTGCTGGTTATCATCTAAGAAATACTGCGTTTATAAAAAAAAAAAAAAGTACCTGGATGAAACTTCTGTAAAGAAACTTGTGATAAACTGTATTATTACAAGGAATGACTACTGCAACCCCATCTATTACAATTTACCAAAAGTGCAACTTAAGAAATTACAAACCATAATAAACAGAGGAGGAAGACTGATAAAAGGTGTCCCACCTAGAGAAAGGATCACCCCTATACTAATTGATTTACACTGGCTCCCGATAAAAGTGAGAATTAAATTTAAAATATATACAATAACCCACCAAGTTATCAGAACCAGTCGTCCAAAATATCTAAGAGAATTGCTACATATTGCGCAGCCAACAAATCGTGTCGACACGAGAATAGTTATAGATGGTTTCAAAATATTGGAACATAGATATAGGTCTACTGCAGGCTCCAGAGCCTTTAAATATGCAGCCCCGAGAATGATTGAAGACATTAAGTCTTTCTAGAGGAGACTGCAGACTTTCTTATTTCATGAGTCGTATAGTAGGTACGCTTTAACAGTAAATGAACATTACGTGGTAAGAAACGTTAAATACTCTGAACGAACAAAGTATATCGACAGTGGAGGTCCTGTAGAAAGTGGGGTTCCCCTGCTGTATGGGACCGGAAAAGCAGCTGTCAAAGTAAGTAAAGTAAATAGTTTTAGTCAGCGGGATTTGGTTTGCCATTTAAATTACTTTCATGATTTGGAATTTCAACCTTACCAAGTTTTTTATTAAAATATATTCTAGAACTGAATTTTGAAGGGGCACTGTACGCATAATGGTTCGTGGTTCCAGATTAAGGTCAGAGTAGTAGAGGCATGCATCATTTGCAATCTAATTATTTTAATTTATTTTTAATATTATTTTGAGTTTTCCTCCAGTTAAAGTATATTCTTTATTTTCTATATTTCATTCAATTGCCTCCACATCAGTTTGAGAATTTCTTACTTCTTTTATATTATTTCCTTCACTATTTTTTACTGTTTTGACTTGTCCCTACTGTTAGACCTATGATCAGTCGTGCAATTCTCCTTTATTCTGCTACCAGAACTCTTTTTATTGCAATAGTGTCTGCTCTATGAGTGAGTTCTCTTTAACGTGTCTTGGAAGTGTGATAATCTTCACATATTAATTGGTTTAAATTTTGGGAATCTAGCATGAATAATTCACATTTTTATCAATATGACGTCATACTTCATTGCCATTTAGAAACAAGACCACAAGAGATATATAGAGGTTTGATAATTAAGATAACTTCGTACAATTTTTAACAAATTAGCGTTTTTAACAGATCTTGTCAAATCGCAAACAAAATCAGAGCTGTCTTAAGAGCAAGAGTGAATGTTATTGCATTAAAACGGTATTAAGTTTATCAATGGTCTCAATAGCAAAATTATTAACTTACAATTTTGAAAATTGGAAATTAACCAAATAAATCCCTCCTATACTTATAGAATTACACTAGCAGCCTATTAAGGCAAGAAGTGGGTTTAAATAAGTACAATAACTCATCAAGTTATCAGAACTGGATTATTATCATTATTATTATTATTATTATTATTATTATTATTATTATTATCATTATTATTATTATTATTATTGTTTGCTAAGCTACAAACCCTAGTTGGAAAAGCAAGATGCTATAAGCCAAAGGGCTCCAGCAGGGAAGATAGCCCACTGAGGAATTGAAATAAGAAAATAGACTACAAGAGAAGTTTAAGAGTAATAACAACATTAAAATAAATTTTTCATACACTGTATAAGCTATACACACTTCAAAATGACAATAGGAAGAGACATAAGATAGAATAGTGCCCGAGTGTATCCTCAAGCAAGAGTACTCTAACCCAAGGCAGTGGAAGACCGTGGTAGAGAGCTATGCCACTACCCAAGACTAGAGAACAATGGTTTAATTTTAGAGTGTTCTTCTCCAAGATAAGTTGCTTCACATAGCTAAAGAATCTCTTCTACCCTTGCCAACAGGAAAGTACCCAGTGAACAATTACATTGCAGTAGTTAACCTCTTGAGAGAAGAATTGTTTGGTAATTTCACTGTTGTTAGGTGTATAAGGACAAAGGAGAATGTGGATAGAATAAGCCAGACTATTCAGTGTATGTGTGCGCAAAGGAAAAAAATAGCCGTAAACAGAGAGAGAGAGAGAGAGAGAGAGAGATGGATCCAATGCAGTACTTTCTGGCCAGTCAAAGGACCTAATAACTCTAGCGGGAGTATCTCAACGGGTGGCTGGTGCCCTGGTCAACCTACTATGTATAATACCCAAGAGAACTGCTACACATTGTGCAGCCAACAAATCATGTGGACACGAGAATAGTTACAGATGGTTTCAAATGATTGGAACCTAGACATATGACTACTGTAGGCTCTAGAGTCTAGAGCTTTTAAATATGCGGCCCATGAGACTATACAATAACACTCTACTAGGTATCCAAAAGACTGAAGATATTACTAAGATTTTGAAGAGGAAACTGCAGGAGACTTTCTTGTTTTCTCAGTGCTTCGATAATTTGGATTAGAAAATAAACGAGAAATATGCGGTGTGAAATGAAGAATGCTTTAGAACGAACAAGATTAAATGACTGTGGAGGTCCTGTTGAATGTAGGGTTCTCCTGCTGTATGAGACCTGAAGGGACTTACTATTTTTGCATTCGAAGATTTTGTAGTATTAAATAGATTTTTATCAAGTATCCATTTGGATAATGGATCAAAAAGAATTGTCTCTTTATATTTATTTTCTTAGATCTGGAAGTGAACTTTGTCTATAGACAAAAGAGGAGTGGAGGGAAATGGGAAGCTCCTAGAGGGGCCATATTAGTAAACGATGAAGGTAAGGATGTCTGGTTTCAGTTCCAGTTTTATCAGAATAGATGCTCGCCAGAACGTCAGCTGGGCAAGCCCAAACCCCCACTCTTGTGGTGCCCAACATCACAGCAGTGGCCTCCCCAGTAAATAGATTAAAATTCATGGTCCTCGGCTGAGATCCGTCTATTTTGATGTTGTTACTGTTCTTAAAATATTTAATTTCAATTATTCATTACTTTTCTAGTAGGTTATTTCCTAATTTCATTTCCTCACTGGACTATTTTTCCTTGGAAACGCCCTTGGACTTATATCATCCTGCTTTTCTAACTAGGCTTGTAGCTTAGCTAATAATAATAATAATAATAATAATAATAATAATAATAATAATAATAATAATAATAATAATAATAATAATAATAATCTTGTTTTATTCCACTCGTAAATCTCCATTTCTTGTTGTAGACCTTCCTTCTCCTAAGTCAATGTCTGTAGTATCTCCTTGGTAAATATTTGCAATTGCACTTATGATTTTGGTGTTGATTCAGTATTCTTTCAAATCTTCTATTAATACCTCTCTTCTTTTTTTCTACAGAGAAGAAGGCTTTACTAAAGTCTATACCAGTAACTATGATGAGTTTCTTATTTCCATAGCTGATCTCCTCTACACAGTACTGTAGTATAAAGATATTATCCTCTATTCCACCTCCTCATTATCTTCCTCATTCGTGAGTGAAAGCAGAGAGAAAGATATGAATTTATGTGACACAAGTCTAATAATTATATATCAAATTGAAAAACAGTATGTAAATATTATTTGAAACTACCGGACCGTAACATAATAGAGGGGCACTCAATCACTCAGTAGAGCGTAGACCTAAGCCACAGCAGCTTATTCCTTGATCTTTTGCTTGACCATGACCTTGACCTTTGACCTTGACTTTCAAAAATTTAATCATTTCCAACTTTTTACACAACGTTTAATTCCTGCAAGTTTCATTAGTCTACGATTGAAATTGTGGCAAGGGAGCTTTTCACAAACAAACACACAAACAGGGGGGGGGGGGAAACATAATTTTCCAACTTCTTTGGCGGAGGTAAATAAGTTATATATATATATATATATATATATATATATATATATATATATATATATATATATATATATATATATATATATTATCAATTTTGAATGTTTTTTAAATCTATTTTAGACTTAGGATGCTATGGAAACCTTTTAACAGTTAAGATAGTTTCTTCAAAGGGCTATGGAGGTATTAGCGGGGTTGTGAGACCATAATAAGGGTGGGGTTTGAGGGTTGGAACACGGGGTTGAGAGTGACCACATGTAGTTATATGAACTTCAAATTGAATAGGTAATGTTCTCTCTGGGGGTTACATAAGGTTAACCTGGTAGTTAATTGATTTTTGTTAATGTGGCATTTTAAAACCTACATTATAATTGACTTGCATAATACAAAAAGCTTTAATAATAATATGGAAAATCATATAAATAAAAGGGGGTGGTATTGCATTTATAATTTGTGTGATAATTATATTAATTAAATGTTATTAAGACAACAATTGTCAAAATAGTAACAACAGAGTCTTTGCGTAACTTCTATGTAACTATATAAGCTCTCTCTCTCTCTCTCTCTCTCTCTCTCTCTCTCTCTCTCTCTCCACTGCCAAGCCCTAAAGGGGTCCTTGCCTCATCTAAGGCGCCGACTTCATGCCGGGGTTAGTCATCATAGCCACACCTGGTGGGACGAGAAGTCCGAATGACACACACACACACACACACACACACACACACACACACACACACACACACACACATATATATATATATATATTATATATATATATATATATATATATATATATATATATATATATATATATATATATATATATATATATATATATGTATGTATGTATGTATGTATGTATATATATCTCACATTATGTGGTTGGGTGCAAGTGAGATAGATAAATACATAGCGCTTCTCGATAAAGTTCAAAACAATGAAAAGACTGTGAATGGAGATTGCAATATAAAACTAAGTCTAAATTAATCCTTCAATGAAGTCAAACACAAGAGAGAGAGAGAGAGAGAGAGAGAGAGAGAGAGAGAGAGAGAGAGAGAGAGAGAGAGAGAGAGAGTCTTCGTAATCATGCGAAAAAACGAGGGAATAAGTCATATAATGTTACATGCCTTGGAAGTAGTATAAATAGATGCAAAATCATAGAAGGATGTATGTGTATGCAGTTCGTGGATCCATCAAAGAAATCCCGAATAATATATGGAAAATTTAAATGAAATCCTTTAGAATTAAAAGGATGTAAAGTTGAGTGACCCACTGGGAGTGCCTGGAGGGGTGCCATATATCCACCCAATAGGTGACTCTTGGATAGTGCCATAGCCTTCAACTGTCTAGGATTAGAGTTCTCTTGCTTGAGGGTACACTCTAGCACACTTCTATCTTATTTCTCTCTCTCTCTCTCTTTTTAAGTTTTTATAGTTTATATATTAAAGATTTAATTTAATGTTGTTACTGTTCTTAAAATATCTCATTTCAATTATCCAATACTTCTCTTGTAGTTTATCTATTTCCTTGTTTCCTTAGTCACAGGGCTATTTTCCCTGTTGGAGCCCCTGGGCTTATAACATCCAGCTCTCCCAACTAGGGTTGTAGCTATGCAAGTAATAATAATAATAATAATAATAATAATAATAACATTGGTCAAATCAAAGATCGCTAAATTAATAGCCACGTCGTACGATTGTAAACATTCTCTCTCACTCTCTCTCTCTCTCTCTCGGCAGACTGTGGGTAAGTGTGGAGATTCTGAGATATTTCAATAAAGCTCCACCGCGCACAACCAGCCTATTGGAAGCGCCCTTGCCTGGCGATCTCCCGTACGGGGATTCGAGATCCATTCAAACTCGATAGTTTCTTGTAGTGTCTGCAACCTCACCATCCTTGTCGGGGGTTTGATAGAACCTACAGGTTTACCTGCTAAAGAGTCATCAGCAGCCATTGCCTGCCTCTCCCTGGTCCTAGATTGGGAATTTTATTGTTCCTTGCCTTTTCCATTCATGAGTGACCTTTAAACCTTTGGTCACTCAGTTTACGAGTTGAGTGCGCTTACCACGACGCCACGAGTTCTAAAGAGAGAGAGAGAGAGGGAGAGAGAGAGAGAGAGAGAGAGAGAGAGAGAGAGAGAGAGAGAGAGAGAGAGAGAGCAACTCTTATGCATATCACTTGGTTAACATCACACGAATGATAGTCTACAGTAAACAAGTAGTTAAAGCTTATTTTTAAGCTTAAAGATTTTATTTTTCTATTAAAGAACCATAATAACGGAGAATATTTAGATAAATGTAAGTAAAACCTAACAAAATATTTAAACGGTGTAGAATATTGCAGGTTGCATGAGAACATAGGCCTAACCAGTTGTGTGTGTTTTCTTTAAACAATGATACTTTTTTTTTTTTCCTCCAGTCTCACTGTTCCATTTAATATGACGGAAAAAAGTCAAATTGAAATATGCTATAAATAATGATAAAGGAAATCGGCTAAAAGGGAAATAATTACATAATATTTTTACTGTGCATCCTGTTACTTGGAGTAAGGTGTTCTCACCCTTACAATGTCTAACAGTATTAGGGATTTTCTGTCAATTTTTACAATGGTATACGTCTTTTTAATGGAAGAATTCTCGCATAATTTGAATTATATATATATATATATATATATATATATATATATATATATATATATAATATATATATATAATATATAATATATATATATATATATATATATACTGTATATAAACGTTCGATTTTGATTTGGCATCGGCTTCGTTTTTGAAACCTGGAATTAATGTCATTAATCATAACTTTATTTGTGGATATTAGGATTTATTTAAGTGTAATGCCCAAGTGACTTGATTGCATATGCATATTCCATTCCTATAACCGTAAAATGTGTACACTGATAACTACTTATGAAGAGTTGAAGTTAGAATTGAAGACATTCGAACACAAAATACATCCATTTCGCGATTGAATAAAAATTAGGCCTACGCCATTGTTTCCTCTATTATCTAAATATTTAGAGCGTAATAACCAGATGGTCAGGGAAGGAAAGAGGAGGAGGAGGAGGGATGGAGTAGGATACGGTGTAGGATACGGGACGGGCTGGGTAGGATACGGGTAGGACAAGGGGGGAAGATGTAAGGAGTAGCTTGTTATTGTAAATGTGTGTACGTGCGTGCGTGTGTGCGTGAAAGGCTAATACCTTCACCAGAAGATTCCTAATGTTTCAGCTTTACTAGAACTTTATAGGTATATAAATATCAAAATATATTTGAAAATTTGCATTTTTATAAATATGAACATTGCATAGATGATATAATAGAAATAAAACTAAATGACACATTATGAACTAAATAGAAATGTTTATAATTAAAAAAACGAATGATTTGAGTGAGCGATGAGCAGAATTGCCAAATTTCCTCTTTACATGTATTTTCCTTAATAACACATACTGCATTATACGTTCCATTTACATTTGGCACAAGTAAGACTACCAAGAAACTACCCTTTAGCATTCATTATAGGGGATATATGGAATATAATTCTCTCTCTCTCTCTCTCTCTCTCTCTCTCTCTCTCTCTCTCTCTCCCTCTCTCTCTCTCTCTCTCTCTCTCTCTCACTTATTTGATAACTCTTTGTCTGCAATGCCTTTGTTCTTTAAAAACATTATCCGAAGCTTATGGGTATATATCAAACGCAATTGTGAGTCTAACCAGAGAGAGAGAGAGAGAGAGAGAGAGAGAGAGAGAGAGAGAGAGAGAGAGAGAGAGTTCCCATTCACACCTCATTTCCTGCAATATTCACCCTTAAGTCGAGATGAATAAAGACGTTATTCCTGCGTTTTATTAAACACTTTATTTCCTATTCTCTTAATTGGATGTCTTTTGCACATCACTAAATACTTAATTGCCTTTACAAGAATACATTAGAATATTTACTGAGAGAGAGAGAGAGAGAGAGAGAGAGAGAGAGAGAGAGAGAGAGAGAGAGAGAGAGAGAGAGAGTAGCTCTGTAACTTCCTTGAGAGATTAGTTGTCTTTTTTATCTATATTTAACTACCTATGATTATAAAAGCTTTATTTTTCTCTTGGCGTTTAACGGGCACTCATGAATGGCAGAGGCAAGGGACAGCGATAATGCCCTAGAGACTGACCACATACACATAGGAACAGCACCCAAGTCAACCCCCACCCACCCAAAGCTAGGACCAGGGAGGTCCAGGCAATGGCTGCTCATGACTCAGCAAGTAGACCTATAGGCTTCCCCAAACCCAACATCCTTAGATCACAAGGATAGTGAGGTTGCAGGCACTATAACAGACTTAAGCAAGTCTCGAACCCTAGTCTGGCAGATCATGAGGTAGTTACCATTGAGAAATCATTTTCCATGCACAAAAATCTATGAAATATTTTATGCAATTTATAAGAAAACTAGAGGGGCACGAAGTAGAGCGTAAACCTCTGCCTCAGCAGCTTATTTCTCTACCTTTTGTTCGACCGTGACCTTGACCTTTGACCTTTAGATGTATTATTTGGTGTGGATTTTCATACACTCAAATATGAAACAAGTTTGAAGTCTCTGTGACAACGATGTCCAAACTTCTGCCTGATTGCGTGAATTGGACATTTTGCTTGACAGTGACCATGACCTTTAACCGCAACCTTCCAAAATTTATCTTTTTCCATTTTTTTTTTTACATAACAGTTAATTCCAGGAGTTTTCATTATTCTACGATTAAAACTGTGGTTAGGAAGCTGTTCACAACTACACACACACACACACACACACACACACAAATACACAAAACAGGGCGTGAAACATAACCTCCTTCCAACTTCGTTGCCGGAAATAACTAACAAAGTTGTTAGATTAATTGTCTTTACTCAAACGCTTTTAATCGTGGCATTCCCAAACTTGTGATATGTAAGGGACAGGTGCAAAAAGACTAGATAGTAATTATGCCTCTATGAATGCACGAGTGAGGTGGCTAGATACTTATTCTCTATCCTAGACGAGGCTATTTAGTTTGGAGCATGTACATGACACCTAATCAATCATGACATAAAATACCATTTGTTAAACTTTTGGAGAGAGAGAGAGAGAGAGAGGAGAGAGAGAGAGAGAGAGAGAGAGAGAGAGACTATAGTCTGGCACCTGCACTCTATAAACTTCTTGTAAACCATTCTCTGTCCCATTAACGACATTTCCTCCATTATGACTAAGGATTCTACTAAAGGGAGACGTTAATAAGCTGAGAGAGAGAGAGAGAGAGAGGAGAGAGAGAGAGAGAGAGGAGAGAGAGAGAGAGAGAGAGAGAGAGATCTTTTCTAACAAATAAAGTTCAAGTTTTATCGTACACAGTAGACCAGAGTCCATTTAATTAATTTTCACCATAATTGGTCTACATACGGACATAAGGTAGCTTCCTCCATCGGCCTCTGTTCTAAATCGAAAATATTAATAATGAAATAGGAGATCGTCACTCATATGTCTAAGTAATGATTAAAACGCCAGTCTACAATACGAAATAAAATGAGAAAATCTAATCACAACGAAACGCCTTGTGTGAATTAAGTGTTTCCCAGAATATTTCCTTCAAAATTTTATTCGTTTGATCATGAAACTTCGAGATGATACTGTCAGAAATCATAAGTGGAGAGAGAGAGAGAGAGAGAGAGAGAGAGAGAGAGAGAGAGAGAGAGAGAGAGAGAGAGAGAGAGAGAGAGAGAAGTTTTACCTGAATGAAACTAATGACAGAATAATGAATTATTTCATGTGATCATTGATGTTCCCATTACTTAAATCCATCAGCATTTCGGTTCAAATGAGAACACTTCCATTTAACAATTGATTTTGAATCTTTTGCCTTTGCTGCTACAAATATTAAGTAAATCTTTGTTTCAACATGGTATTTCTTCTAACTTTCATTGATAAAAACCTCATATAAATCAGTAGGCAACAAAATCGACTGGCAGATACTCACATATAGGACACATTTCAGCATTAGGCCTACAGTAGAGAATCGGCTTCTTGCATGAGACTGCCATATTTCAAATTTCGCAACATATGTAGGCCAATTAACACCTACTGTCGTAATATAATTCTTAATGAAAGTAGTTCATACATCTTATTTAAATAACTCTAAATCAAGTCGGCTCTTCTTGCAAATAGTAATTAATCTCGCAAATGCATCTAGATAATTAGCAGCCTCACAGATGATCCAAACTGAGCCTTGCTACGGATTAGCCTCCTAGTATCGTCGTCAACAGCTTTAGAAATACGAATAAATTTTTCTAACTGTTTAGAGAGAGAGAGAGAGAGAGGAGAGAGAGAGAGAGAGGAGAGAGAGAGAGAGAGAGAGAGATGGCTACATGCTTGGTCTACATCTCAAGTTTGGAGCATCCGACAAATCATGACACTAAAGATTAGAAATCAGTATCAACAAATGATTTAAATTGTAATATACTGGCATAGGTATGAAGGTGTAGGCTACACTCCATCTCGGTGACCTGTCCTTCTACACTACACTACACTACTACACCGTCAGAGATTGTGCCTCTACATAGGTGCTCTAACTTATATTATTATTAGTTGTAGTAGTAGTTATAGTAGTAGTAGTGATACTAGTATTTATAGTAGTAGTAATGATACTAGTAGTATAGTAGTATTGACAGCAGTAGTAATACGAGTTATAACAGTAGTTTATAGCAGTAGTGATACTAATGGTATAGTAGCAGTTATAATAGTAGTGATACTAGTAATATTAGTAATGGTAGTAGTTATGATATTAGTAATAGTAGTAGAGATATTGGTAGTAGTAGTTATAGGTCAGTAAAAAGATAACCAACTACTGTACAACAAGGAAGGAAGAACGGTTTTCAAAACCATGGATGCGCTACATACGAACCTAAGGTAGGCCACCCCCATCGACCTCTGCTCTGAGTCGAAAGTACTGATAATTGATTGAGAGTCTTCTATTGCATATCATATCAATTCTAAAGTTCCTTAATCCTTCACCTTAAACACGTCCATAGCAACGATTACCTTCCAATCAGTCTTTAAAAGAAAACGAAATAAAAAAGAAGAATCGAATCACAACTACCGCTTTATCTAAAATCAGTTGTATCCCAGAATGTTTCGTTCCAAAATGGATTCGTTTGATCACGTAACTCCCGAGATGATATACCTTTGACTTCGCCACATAAAAACTTAAAATTTAAATATACTGAAATTATGATTCGATAAGTCTATCCAGATTATAGACGATATTTTTTTGTAAATTATATATCATCATAATCATATATATATAATATATACATAACGCAGGTTATCCCGTGATTAATTTCTTGGTATTCCTTAAAAAAAAAATCCGATTATTTAAACTATAAACAAGTTCCCAGCCCCACCTACTATTATTGTTATTGTTACTACTTAAGCTACAACCCTCGTTGGAAAAGAAGGATGCTAAAAGCCAAAGCAAGGGAAAATAATACAGATAAAACAATGTACCTAAGTGTACTCTCAAACAAAAGCAGAGCTAACTGTCCAGGTAAAAAAAAAAAAAAAAAAAAAAAAAAGCATGGCTAGTTGATATATGATCTCTTACATTCGTATGAGCATACCTTATAAAAAGTCTGTTTGCTAGCACAGTTGAGTGATTTTGCCTATGAATTTTATTATGAAGTTGGAATTGCAACTTTCCTAAAGTGTCTTCAAACATACTGCATCTGATTAAGTCAGTCAGAAGTTAATTTCATCAATCCTTGTAATGAATCACTACAACAAAATGTTTTCTCATGCAGTTCTCCAAATTCTGATCGTGAGGACATGAAACATACTCAAATAGTACCAGAGACATATTGGAAGTTACCCTCAACACACGTTGAAGTCCCTCCATTTGAGACAAGCCAAGAAATACTTCAATTTCTTTAACCCTCCATTATATTGGCAAATGGAAAGCTATTTTCCCTGTTGGGTCCCGTGGGCTTATAGCATCCTGCTTTTCCAAATAGAGTTGCAGCTTAGCAAGTAATAATAACAACAACAATAAATAGAATATTACCGAGATACACAGGATATGGCTGAGAAAAAAGAATAATCCATGTATGGAGAAAGTCTCATGGGAAGAAAATCAGGCTGTAATAATGTGGGATATCATTGTTAACAGGATTTATAATCAAGATTTTGTTACCAAAATAACAATACTCATTTCCAGAATAATTCAAATGTATGGTGTCTCACTTTTAGATCAACTATTCAATTATATGGTGTATAAGAGAGTGAACAGACACCTGTTGCACCACCAGATTAAACCTGACTCTCTATATTCTCTTAAGATTTAGAACCCTGTTACTACCGTGATTAATATAGCAAGAAGATAACAATTCATATAATAGTTAATTCTTTGACTGATCATTCAGACACCCGTGGGAGAATTGGGCAAACAAACTAATTCCAAATTAAGGTATCATAAAGGTATGGGTAAAATATATTCCTAGTACAACCAAGTAACTATTGTCTGGATACGTATATTGTATCTTATGAGATAACCTCTCTCTCTCTCTCTCTCTCTCTCTCTCTCTCTCTCTCTCTCTCTCTCTCTCTCTCTCTCTCTCTCTCTCTCTCCAAATCCAAGCCATTGTTTTCTAGTCTTGGGTAGTACCATAGCCCATGTACCAAGGTCTTCCACTGTCTTGGAGTAGAGTTCTCTTGCATGAGCGTATACTTGGACACACACACTTCTCTCTTGTTTCTCTCCCTCTTCTTTTATTGTTTTTTTAAAAGATTTAATTATTTACATATAAAAAATGTATTTTAATATTGGTACTATGCTTGAAATATTTCATTCTAATTGTTCATTACTTCTCTTGTATTTTATTTCCATGTTTCTTTCCTCACTGAGCTATTTTTCCCCTGCTGGAGCCCTCGGGATTACAGCATCCTGCTTTTCCAACCAACGTTTTAGTTTAGATAATAATAATAATAATAATAATAATAATAATAATAATAATAATAATAATAATAATAATATAATAATAATAAAAATAATAATAATAAAAATAATAACATTGCATCTGCATATTCACCCAAAGTCTTCAAATCAATATTACCCGAGATTAACAGGTTGGTTAGATAGTAAATCTGGTACATTTTCATTCACGAAGATTTTCTGACAGAGTTCATAATCTGCAAAAAGCACTGTACATAAATACAGGTATCAAAAAATCCTATAACTTGCATTCTGTCCTCAACTTTGAATCAATCAATCAATCTTCAGCTCAAGTCAAAAACCTACTTCCAGCTTTGAACTCTGAGAATAACAACACAATTTTTTCGCTTAGAATAACAAATCGAGTTCTCGTAGAAATGTAAATAAACAGTTCATAGTAAAAAAAAAACAATAGAAGATACGATTTATGAGTGAACTACTCCATGAAGTAAAAACAGAATAATAAAATCATGAATAAGTCATTATCATAGTTTTTATTATCATTGCTATTCGTGGTATTAGCATGATAATTACAGCATCATAATACAAACGAAACGAAACAATATATTATATCGTTATTTCATCCTACAAGTTTCAGCCCACTGGCCGTGATATGTGTTAACCAATATAAAGCTGGCTCAGGTAATGCCTCGTTAAGCGAAGTAGGCGCTTCAGTTGTTTGCGTCTACACCGTCATTATCCAGTACAGGACGTCGCCAGACTTCAAAATCTCACATGGTCTCACTCATAGCGTAGGCCGGCTTTCAGGGTAGGCTAAGATTACTGCAATTTAAGGAAGGTCGTAGGGTACCATCTCTTCATGGGGGGAGGGGGATGGTTGATTTAGTTCATCAGCATCCAAACACTATGTAATAAATTTCTTTTAAATTTCAATAAACATTTTTCATCTATTTTCTAATAAATATATTAACGTGAACACTGTACTTTGATTATGTTTTCAAACGTACTGTGGTAGCCTATTGGAAAGTCCCTGCCTGGCAATCTGCCGGACTAGAGTTCGAGTCCCACTCAAGCTCGATAGTCTTTAGTAGTAAATGCAGCCTCACCAGCCTTGTGAGTTAAGGATGGGGTATTTGGGGGACCTTTTAGGCCTATCTGCTGAGTTATCAGCAGCCACTTCTTGGCTCTCCTTGGTCCTA
>NC_090735.1:44375469-44387969 GCF_036898095.1 Palaemon carinicauda | reverse complement strand
TTGTCTTGTACTATTGAGGTGCATTGGTGTCTCATATACACTGTATGATCGTGTTAATTATGAAACATCTATTAAATTCATGCAAACATATGACCACGCCAAACACCATGATGAAAATTAAATTCCTTGTCCTTTAATGGAAGGTGAGGCAAGGTTCAATTAACTTGTTAGTCATGGACACTTGTTGCTTGAGTCTGGCTGTTGAATTCAAGGATTTTTTTTTTTTTTATTTCTTCAGCAAAGAAAAGATATATCTCGGTCATCTTCTTTAACGTTTTCGTGGCATTAGAATCATACCTTTTTGTGGATTTTACTGTTATTCTAAGGTCTATTTATGTGTGCCAATATAATTAAGCTCGTTTTGTAATAGAGAGAAGCGTCTATATGATGATTTTGAAAGACCAAACAATCATATCCCAAAAACCACCATAGATTTTTATCCATTATTCGTTTTTGAATACCTACAATTTCCTATCCTATTTCACATTGTTGGATGTTTGACTTTATATATTAAATGATAAAGTCTTTTTGTTTTTTTTCATGATTTATATTTTTCCTTTACATGGGTTGGAATATAATTTGAAACCGTTAGTTTAAAAGTACTTAAAAATACACAACGACGAATTTTGACTATTTATATATATATATATATATATATATATATATATATATATATATATATATATATATATATATATATATATATAAACATATATTTATATATAGATATATATTTATATATATGTATGTATATATATATATATATATATATATATATATATATATATATATATAATATATGTATATATATATATATATATATATATATATATATATATATATATATATATATATATATATATATAGCATATATATATATATATATATATATATATATATATATATATACATATATATATGTATATATATATATATATATATATATATATATATATATATATATATATATATATATATATATATATTATGACTAGCAAACCTACAGCTCTAGCTGTATATATATATGTAAATATATATATATATATATATATATATATATATATATATATATATATATATATATATATATATATACATATATATATGTATATATATATGTATATATATATATATATATATATATATATATATATATATATATATTATGACTAGCAAGCCTACAGCTCTAGCTGGAAAAGCTGGTTACCAAAAGCCCAAGGGTTCCAACAGAAAAACCAAAATAGCCCAGTGAGGAAAGGGATTAAGAGAATATATTAACATTGTGAGAAGTAATGAATGATTAATATAAAATATTCTAATATCAGTAACAACGTATGTACTAATATTACTTCTCTTTTTACCCATTACGATCGTGAATTGTAAATCAGACCATATTCTTTAGATTCATTTAATATTTACACGAATTTACATGATTATTTGTTTATTCACTTATTATCATTATAATAATAATTTTCATTATATTATTACTATTATTATTGTTGTTATCATAATAATATCATAAAAATAACTGTATATATAGAACGATATTGTATATATATATATATATATATATATATATATATATATATATATATATATATATATATATATATATATATATATATATATATATATATAAGACTTAAGCATCAACATGAAAAGAACTTTTTTGTGGTTTTGCTAATCAGAGATTTAAAACTCATGATAAGTTTAAAGGAATCTCATTTTTTTTTTCCTTTTGCAAGCCTAAAAGTGCAAATTCTTATATTTGAAAAAAAAAAAACAGATTGTTCCCTTTAATGTTTCACAAAAAAAAAAAAAAAATAGAAAAAAAAGAATATTTTTTTACTTACGAAAGTTCTCATAATGGATTCGAAAATAATACGAATAACTAAAACAATTCTCATTTTCGGGTCGTTTGTTGATGCACTTACTAAAATTTCTATCAACTCTAGGCGATGAGTTACAAAAAATTTGTAGAATTTCATATATAAACTAAGTTTTTAGATACGCAATGTGAAAGTAGGTATGGATATGCTCGTACAAATTAGAAAGCTCACATAACAAATACGTCTATGAAGGAATTTTTTCATATATATATATATATATATATATATATATATATATATATATATATATATATATATATATATGTATATATATGTATATATATGTAAATATATATATATATATATATATTATATATATATATATATATATATATATATATATATACACACACACACACAAACACACACACACACACATATATATATATATATATATATATATATATATATATATATATATATATTCACGTATATTTGGAGAGATAGATAGATAAATAAAAATAGAGAAAGAAGTAGATAAGATAATCTCTTTCTAATTGACCTGTATACCTGGTATGATTTTACGTCTGTGAATCCAACTAATGAGAAACATACTTTCTTCACTGACCAACAAACCTATTATTGAAGAAGATAAGAATACTCTCTCTCTCTCTCTCTCTCTCTCTCTCTCTCTCTCTCTCTCTCTCTCTCTCTCGATGAGAATATTTCCAATTCCTACGCCTCGCTGTTAGGAATTCACTTGGAACCAGTTGACAACAATAGCGTACTCTTAATTACCGGCAAGGCTATTGGTAGAATATATGCTGATTGCTTTGCCGTTAAAAGCTAGAGAGAGAGAGAGAGAGAGAGAGAGAGAGAGAGAGAGAGAGGAGAGAGAGAGAGAGAGAGAGAGGAGAGAGAGAGAGAGAGAGAGAGTTTATAATCCAAAATTTGATTTCACGTGATTTTTCCCTTGCTTATTTGATATTCACTTAGCAAAAATTTAGTTGCAATGATTAATTAAGACAAAAGATATTTTAAAATATATAAATGTTATAGTTGGAATCTACTTTGGCCACATGTATGATGTATAACGTAAGTTATAATACAATGTAAGGACTGATTTATTATGGAACTGCAGTTTAATCCATTACCTTATTACTTTCATGGGATAGGATTTCCAACAATATTTACCTGAGTGGACAAGTTCATAATACAAACGTTTTCTAACGAAAAGGAAATCAGATACTTGAATCAAGTCTTCTGTGTCATCAACAACGTGTTCATTATGACGTGTTATTTTAGCCTCCAAGATACTAATTAAATACATTATTCACGTCACATTGACGTCAACTTACGAAGCCTTTATGGTTCTGCGCATAATAAAATTACATTAATTATTAATATGAGGGAAGCGGTATATATTTTCAAGCATATGAAAGGAAATTTAATCTGAAAACGTTTATAGATTTTGCTGAGTTCATTTAATTAATTTACATTTATGTATTTGAAATACGTCAGCTCATAGCAACTTGTATGTCTAAGAACAAATAATTCGCCCTTGTGTATATATGGATATTGTTCATCATGTAAATTTTCATAAAGAAATTCACAAATAAAAAGGGTACTAATTATAGTTTTTTGTCGATACTCATTAGCTAAACCTAAGTATGTATTCCAATTTCTATTGGTTTCCTTTCGAAACTTTAATTTTCTAATATAATTTGAAGCATTATTATACATTTATTCCTTTTTGACAACGTAATCATCATTATTATTATCTGTTATTTCGCATATAAGAAGTTTTCAACGACCAAATGAGGCAAGTTTCTCTTTTAAATGTAAAAACTGTTTCCTGGGAAAAAACAATTAGACCTTCTGTAACCTATGTTCTTCTCCATCGAATGTTCTTGGAGTAGAAAATGACCAAACAGTAAAATCAGAGAGAAAGATCACGATTGAGAGGTTCAGCAGAATTCTGCAATATTGATGGATTGATTGACCAGATATAATTTGGCGACACAGCTACGAAGGTCAGTGACGCTATTTTCCTGAAAGATTTCTAATCTTTAGATGCTAACAATTGTTTTTTTTTTTTTTTTTTGGGGGGGGGGGGGGTACTTTGATAATATCAGTTAAACGTTAAAAGGCTTATATAATAGTGAAGCTAATTATTTCCTTCATGATTAATTCATTCTTTTATAATTTCCTCATCATGGAGAATTATGGCCTTGTGATTTTATTCATAATTATGGTCTAAACTCTAAAGATATATATATATATATATATATATATATATATATATATATATATATATATATATATATATATATATATATATATATATATATATATATATATGTGTGTGTGTGTGTGTGTGTGTGTGTGTAAATATATATATAAATAAATATATATTTATATACGTATATATATATATATATATATATATATATATATATATATATATATATATATATATATATACATATATATATATATATATATATATATATATATATATATATATATATATATATATATATAGATATATATATATATATATATATATATATATATATATATATATATATAGAAATATTTATTTTCAAAGGTCAGCATCCCATCATAAAATATGTGCTATATTATTTCTTGTATCTGTGGTGAAATATTGTTTAATGAAACAAGTGATATAAATAACTGTAAATACTACAGGCTGCAAAATTGCAAGTCAAGACAACAACAACTGCTAACACTGGAAATATCCAGAAATTAAAAAAAAAAGAAGAGACTGAACAATTTCTCATGAAGAATACAGCATTAAAAATAAAACTTCATCGCCATGAATATGATCACCCCAAAGGAAAAAAATCTTGAGGACAGAGATGAAAAACATTTCTTCATTTTATGTGTCTCAAAGGTAACTCTTACCCTGAAACTTCTCTTGTGGCCCATCATGGGAATAATGGCGGTCATTATGATGGAAATATGATGGAAATATGAGCCACCAGGCTGTGGGAAGTAGGCAGGGAGAGACGTTGATCCAACTTTCTAATGAGGGAAAAACAAAGCTGATTTTTCCCTTCTGATCTTCGGCATTGCGTAAGAAGGATCACTTTCTCTTATCTGGTGTTTGGAAAACATCAGGTATATCAGGCAAACGATATATAGCGAGTTTCTAAAAGGATCTCTTTCTTTCAGCTGATGCTCAAAATAATATATAAACGAGAGATAGCTAGATATTTCTTGCACGATACTGAAGGCGAGTGATAACTAGTTATTTCTTGTAAGATATTGAAGGTGATATCTTAGTTTTGGTACATTTATTTTCTTACAGATCGTCCGAATTGGATAATTTTCAAGTTATATTTCCGAGATTTTTTTTTTCTTTATCGAAAATTCTACATCAATAGTAAGCTACCCAAATTTTCTTGTGTCACAAGACTCCTATCTCCAGGGATTCATTTTCAAATCCAAATGTTTAACTTCCATGAACGATTATCATCACCTTCTGTTAAGAGGGTCATAAAAGATTATCTTTTTTAGAAGATCAGTTTAGTGTGTGTGCATAAAATACTCTACTCATTTTTTTTAATGAGGCGCATTTGCACCGACTCGCAGCGGTGCCCTTTTAGCTCGGAAAAGTTTCCTGCTCTCTGATTGGTTAGAATTATCTTGTCCCACCAATCAACGATCAGGAAACTTTTCCGAAATAAAAGGGCACTCCTGCGAGTCGGTGCAAATCTGCCTCACTAAAAAGAATTGACTATAGTTAGTTTGGGCGAATTTCTGTTTAACGTCAATGAACTCACTCAAAGAAAAATATAATTCAGTTCCTAACAAAACAACAAAACAACATAAGGCATAAAATTTTGCATGCATGATTATACATTTTACACTTCCGTAAAGAATCACACAGGCAAAGTTTTGCAACCAAATCCAGATCCTATAAGGAAAGGGTGAAATTTAGCACAAAAGTCAAAACCTATATCAAACTTACCAGGTTAATTATTCAAGGAACACAAAATAAGAAAGGAAATTCCATAATAAGATGAAGCCTGGCACTAGTGATATTCGTCCAACTCAGGGACACTGGTTACCAATAGGCCTAAAATAAGGCTCTGGGGAAATACATAACGACTCTTGGGACGGACTAGCAATTAGACTCTCTCTTATTGTAGTCTCTGTGTAATATGCAAATGTCATTTTGTGTATTATGCAAATTTAGTTTTGTGTATTGTATTATGCAAATGTAATTTTATGTCATATGCAAATGTAGTTTTATGTATTATGCAAATGTAATTTTATGTATTATGCAAATGTAGTTTTGTGTGATATCCAGATGTAGTTTTATGTAATATCCAAATGTAGTTTTGTGCAATATGCAAATGTAGTTTTTAAGTAGTATGCAAATGCAGTGTTGTATGATATGCAAATGTAGTTGAGTCGAAGTAGAAATAAATTTCCATAGGAGGCGGACAGACAAGAACCCGCATCTGCATTTACATCTTTAAGAAGAAAAGAGGAGAATTCGTATAGTCTGAGGTCAATATCAGTTTTGTTTAGAAGGCTATACTATGAAGCCAACTATGTCATCCCTATAAGGTGACATCATACGTTTATTAATCAGTCCACACCCTTTAGGATATTCATAAAGCCACAACAAAACAATGACGAGAAATGACGGACGACAATGGTGTAGAAAAATCCCAAAGTTTTCATAAGGAAGAACACGCATAAAAAATTTTTGTAAATTTGTAATTGTAGTTTTCTGCGGATACTTATTACCTAAATAAAGCTACAGGAAAACAATGGCGGGAAATGACAACAACGTTGTAGAAAAATCCCAAAGTTTTTATGAGCAACCCCCCCCCCAAAAAAAAAAATGCCCATTACTTCGAAATATTGATGGAATGTCTTCACATTTCAACTACTATCCAGAACGGCTATACGTACCTACAGAGGCAATTACTGATAAATTCAACTTCTGCAAATAAAAATCGTTTATATATGATTAATCTCACCAATATTTAATTAAATGAATATTAAATATCCTTTCTTTTATGAGTGAATGTATATTTCATGCAGGTTCTTAGCAGCTTTTTTACTTTTAACAAGGTGTTTCTTTGCATCAAGAGTTATTTAAGACAAGTAATGGTATTTTCTTTTAGCTATTTTCAATAATTACTTAATATTCTACATTGCAAAACTCGGGGATTCGTTACAGAAAAAGATTCAAACTTGAGCCTTAAAAATTTGATACTTTAACTAAAATATCATTACTAAATTTCCTGTATCTTTACTTTTCCTCAAATAGAGATCCAAGCACTATTATAGGTGAGTAATCAGGTATATGAATGTAAAACGCAATAAAATGGAATTATTTCCTTCATAAATATAAAAAAAAATTCTGGATATAGTAGTCCTATAATCACTAAAGAACAAATAAAATCATACTCATTAGTGGAGTATGAGGACGATTTTTGCTCAGCAAATAAGTAAACCCAGAAAGAAGAATCCTCAAATAAAACTTAAGCGAGGTGTCACCCGGCCGTAAGTCGAGCTAACGAACGAAGCAGCCAAGAAAGTCTGAAAGTAAACCAGGCTCGCGAGAGAAGCCTTCAACAAGTTTCTAGCGAAGGCATTTAAATTAGCCCTCTGGCGTCTGCAGCGAGAAGCAGAAACTTGTTACTCGTCATGAGAGAGAGAGATAACTGCGTCGTCGTCATACTTCTCTTTTCCTCCACATATGTCGGCTTGAGGTATAAGTTCAGCTTTGTTTGACGAGGATGAACTTGAAGGAAGATGGAGAAAGTTAGCACAGCTCCAGGAAAAGTTTTGCGCTTTACACACACACACACTCTCTCTCTCTCTCTCTCTCTCTCTCTCTCTCTCTCTCTCTCTCTCTCTCTCTCTCTCTCTCACAAATGAGAAAATCCAAGTCTCATAAATTCTTCCTGGAAACTGCTTTCCTCGATAACACATGACCTGGTTCTTGAGATATATATACATATATAAACCTAAACGGGGAAAAGCAGCCAAACGTTTTGTAATGCAGCGCAAATTGTGCTCTAATACGAAATAAAGTAAAAACTAATAGTATTGTGAGTATAATAAGCTTTTAGGTAATCCCACATAACCATCGATCATCAAGACTAAACTTTAAGTGGTTGCCGATTTGGAATGTGTTCTGGCGGGGGTGCAAAGTTAAAGGCTGGCTAAGATGCGAAGATTACGGCAACATTGGCCCATTAACAATGCAAAGTGTAGACAGCAACAAGCAAAACGACTCAGTCATATCGCTACTCATCCACTTAACGTCAGCTTTTGAATTTAGTAGAAGAGCAAGCTAGTCTCTTAAAATTATGTCCTGTTGTATGCTGTAGTTTTGTATGTATGCATAACTGATAAATATTATTGGTAACCAAGACTACGAAGTGTTATACAGAATACCTATTTATCAAATTATCAATCTTGTTTTATGGCCATGATTATGCGAGGTAGCTTAGTTCATATTCATTACTATTAAAGGTTTAAAGGCTGCCACGAATGGCAGAGGCAAAGGACATTGACATTGCCCTGGCAAGCAAGACCTTGGCCTAGAGACTGACCATACATAGCCTATAGATGAGCGCCCAAGCCCCCGCCATCCCCCCCCCCTTAATCCAAGCTAGGACCAGGGAGGGCCAAGCAATAGTTGCTGATGACTCAGCAGATATACCTATAGGCTTCCCCAAACACCCATTCATAGCTTACGATGATAGTGAGGTTGCAGCGACCAAAAGAACTAACGAGTTTGAAAGGGACTCGAATCCCAGTCAGGCGATCACCAGTCAGGGACGTTACCAAATAGGCTACCAAAATAAAGTTTTAAGTTGTAACTCCCAATTTAGGCCTAAGCGATTATAGATTCCCAGGCAAGTGAGTGTGCCATGTAGCCTAATGGTATACAAGGAGTTTGGTTCAACAATCACTACATGAAAGTATGTGTAACGAAGGTATATACACTTACGAAGCATAGTTTAACATTTACTAGAACCTAAAATCAGAAATCAAACGGGTTTCCGTAATTCACGAGTTTTTTTTATTAATTGCGTCAATTATACGACAATTTTTTCTTAATTGTATCAAAATATTGGAAACTATCGAGAAGGGGGTTTAATGTACTCACGCATATATATATATATATATATATATATATATATATATATATATATATATATATATATATATATATACAATAGCTATCACTACTGTGTGTTATCAGTAACATGAAAGGAATCATCTAAGGACTTCAATGACCGATGAAAGGTTAATAGCTTTATGTTTGTTCGATAAAAAAAAAGTAGTGTTATAAAAAAGGATAAATTTTTATGATTAGTCAGAATTAACTGAACTAAGGTGGAGAAGGCCGGAATTTTTATAGGGAGTGTAAAATTATTAGCAGTAATTTGAACAAATTGAAGAAATTTATTCAACTTAATAATCCACATCTTGATCGCAAACCCTTATAGTAATTTGCCATATGATATAAACTCAATAATGTGGCCAAAGTTATTCTTAGTCTAATTAATTGTAAGAATAAAAAAAAACCTTACACAAAGCCTTGAATTACCCATTCACACTATTAAAGAATAAAGTTTTTTTTTTTTTTTTATAGATTACTTAACTTCTATTTAATTTTTTGGTCAATAGGCGTAGGAGATGATGATGATAATGAATTTCTATGGAGGGGGCCTCCCTAAATATTAGTGCCCTAAGCACTAATTTCCAAATATATATATATATATATATATATATATATATATATATATATATATATATATATATATATATATATATATATATATATATATATATATATATATATTCAAGGAGCTGTTGACCTCTTGACTTATAAATAACAGTTGGTATGTTACAGGAAGAACTGTTGTGATCTGAACATGGAAAATGATGACTAGACCAATTTATAAAATAAATTTTACAGAAGTTAAAAGGAAGTGGGAAACAGCTATGCGTCTCTGATGCCCCTACACAAAGTGTATGACGGAATCCATTCCACACAAAGGCAGAGTGGATGGCGCTGAGTACGCATGGCACAGAAAGCGTAAAGCCCTGTCCACACGATCGAGCATGCCCGATGGGCAAACAGTGATACCAGTCCACAATAGTTAGTGAAAATGGGGGTTGACGACGTCAGAAACAGGAACACTAAAGGCAGGGATCTGGCAACACCTTATGATGCCAGATCCCTGTCTGTGGTATTCCCGCTTCTGACGTCACTAACCCTCATTCTTACTAACTACTGTGGTCTGGTATCACTGTTAGCACGTCGGGCATGCTCGATCGTGTGGACAGGGCTTTACATACTGTCCGTATGTTGGTTTTATATATATATATATATATATATATATATATATATATATATATATATATATATATATATATATATATATATGTATATATATATATATATATATATATATATATATATATATATATATATATATATATATGTATATATATATATATATATTTCTATGCTTAAAACATTTCTGTAGAAAAAGTAACCATATGCCTATCAGTGTGTGTGTTTGTGTGTGCGTGTGCATATTTGCCTCATTTCCGCATATATGTATCCCCATCACGTGCCTCTCCTTACTATTTGTGAAGCAAGTGTGTTGTCCATTTATCACCTAATTCAAGTAATGAATTATCGTCGTGTTCCGGAGTACTGCGAAATTACGCCCACGAATTGAGTGGTATTCAGAGTTGACTTATGTTGCGGTCGTGGGCTGTGCGAAGCCGCCCCAAGTCATTTCTTTAATAAATGACTGCGCTTTCCGTTGCAGTCAGTGAGAGTTATAGTTACATCTACTGTCTTTGTTTTGTTGTTGTTGTTGTTGTTGTTGTAGATTGCTTGGTTCTTCCCGGCCAGGCAAGGCCTCTTGCTATAATGCAGTCCGTCAGTCTTGAGATCATTATTATTTTCATGTGAAAAAATGATTGTTGATGAAATGATTGTTGATGCTATTATTTAGACTTTTACAGATTGTGAAATAATAGTTATAACTCATTTTATTTCTTGCAATTAGTTATTTTAAATATACATATACACAGTCGATTATGTTAAATTGTTATTTAATTTAAAGTTGCCATGTCCGTAACTTACCTTTTGTATTTTATAAATTAAAATAATGTCTTATAATTTATATCTTAGACAACTGCATATAGGTCTTTACAGTTTGTGTAATAATAGTACTCACTCATTTCAGTATTTGCAATTAGCTATTTTATACATAACTTATTATTCGATTAAGTTGAATTGTTATTTATTTCAAAGTTGCTATGTCCGCCACTTTAGTTTTAGTTTATAAATCTAAACTAATTTCTTATATTTGATGTTTTAGACAAATGCATTTTGATTTCTACAAATTATGTAATAGTAGTCCTCCACTCTTTTAAGTACTTACAATTATCTATTTAACATATAAGTCATTCGATTAAGTTAAATTGTTATTTATTTTAAAGTTGCTATGTCCGCCACTTAGCATTTTTAGTTTGCTTATTTAAACTAATGCCTTATATTTGATGTTTTTAGACAACTGATTCATAATAATCACTTGCCCATGGAAATTGAAGCTAGTCACTTAGTAATTATTTCTCTTAAACTTATTTTTAAGGTTTGGTGGAACAAAGGTATTTCATTCATATATGCTTGTATATTTTCCATGAATTTGGAGACAACATTATAATTTGATTAAGAAATTGAACTATTCAATACATAAGAAGAGTATTTCCTTTATGAATGATGAAGTTTAAATGGACACGATCCACTTTCCCGTTGAGCAATCCCATAAATATAAGCTTCTTTATTCATTTCGAACATGGGATATTCTGAAACTATTATTTTCCCCCAAAAGCAAACCTTGTCAGATTTAGTACATAAATATAATTCTAATGTTAAAATTTTCTAAAGAATTCAAACTTATTATGGGTAATTTTGCTTTAGAATAAGTAAATGCATATCTGATGCATTATACAAATTATGATAAGTCAATTTCTATCGGTTTTCCACTAATCTAAATATAAAAAATAATTGACAGATTACGCCATTCATCCATAAACTATAATATTCGTAAGGAATAGTAAAAATATAAAATAATGTAAATAATGTAAGAAACCGTGTGACTAAAGAAAAGAATTGAAATATAAATGTGAAATGATTAACATTTTCCTTAATACAAACAGTATAATGAAGTCTTAGGCTATCCTCTTCAAAATGTTACCAAGGACGTTTACTAGTTGTAAAACTTAGGAATCAGATAGGAGCTAATTGTGGTTATGATTCATAGCTCAATCTAAGCTACGTTATTAAAAGGGGTGCCATTGTATATATTTAAATCTATATCTAAAAAAAACATGTTTAACATTATTATTATTATTATTATTATTATTATTATTATTATTATTATTATTATTATCATTATTATTATTATTATTATTATTATTGCTGTTGTTGTTGTTGTTGTTGTTGTTGCTGTTGTTATTAATATGCTCTGTGCTTCAGTGCACATCGTAATAACGGAACATAAGCGATATATTTACGGAGCTTGTTGAAGGGAAAGTCATACATTCAATCATACACGAGTCATACATCCCAAAGCTGTATCT
>NC_090735.1:44365469-44367969 GCF_036898095.1 Palaemon carinicauda | reverse complement strand
CATCTTTCCCAAGACTTACCGGGTCAGGTCAGAAGACCAACTTATCTGAGATCAGGAAAATTTTATTATCTTTTCTTTTTTTTTTTCTTAAAGCTGAGATTTTTTCTTTTCCTAAAGATTCTTTTGGAATATCCATTAACCCCATTATCAATGCATTACATGAAGCCCTTTTTATGTAATTTTGTTTTAACTTTAAAATTGTTTATTACCTCAACAAACGAAGTTGGGAGTAGGTTACGTTTTCGCCCCTATTTGTGTGTGTGTTTGTTTATGAAGAGCTTCCTGACCACAATTTTAATCGTAGTGTATTGAAACGTATAGGGATAAACCGTTATGTAAAAAGCTAGAAATTATTAAATTTTGGAATATCAAGGTTAAAGTTGAAGGCCACGGTCAAGTAAAATGTCCAATTCACGTAATCAGCCAAAAGTTTGGACGTCATTGTCACAGAAGCTTCAAACTTGTCTCATATTTAAGTGTAGGAAAATCCACGTCAATGAATACATGTTAAGGTTAGAGGTCAAGGTCACGGTCGAGCAAAAGGGCGAGAAATAAACTGCCACTGCGGAGGTCTGCGCTCTATTAAATGCCCTTATAGTTAATGTAATATTGTTTTACGTTACACTAAAGCCTATCCATACCTCCAATTCCTTATTAATACTTTAAGGAGGACGTTCCTTAGATATAATAAAGGTTTTTCGATCACTTTGCTCTAATTAATTACTGCTCATTGCGTTCCAATTAATTAATTGACATGTTATCGAAGCTGAAAGGAGAGGACGCCGTTGCTTTCCAAAACATATCTTTTACTGCGCTGTTTGAATTAACAATTATCAATGGTAAGGAATATAACCTCTGTATAACTGATAAATTAAATATCATCACTTTCAATTTCACCTTGAAACGAAATACCATTACCAAGGCCCCAATTTAGGAAACATGAATACACATAGATACACGAACACACACCAACATACGTATACAAATACATACACACACACGCACACAAACACACACACACACACACACACACACACACATATATATATATATATATATATATATATATATATATATATATATATATATATATATATGTATGAATATTATGTATATAGATACAGTATACATACATACATATAAGTGAGTTTGCATTAACAAGGACACACAAATACACAGAAATAAACGAACACACATCGACCCATTCATATATATATATATATATATATATATATATATATATATATATATATATATATATATATATATATATGTACATTTATGTTTATATAAATTCAGTATATATATATATATATATATATATATATATATATATATATATATATATATATATATATATATATATATATATATATATATATATATGAATCATTTAAGTATTTAGGAACTATGATCTTCAATACGAAGTCATTAGAATTATAGCTTAGTGAAAAATTGGAAAAAACAAATCAGACAATGGCTAGGTTAACTAAAATTTGGAAATCAAATCACCTGAAGTTACATATGAAAATCAGACTATACATCAGTTTAGTGAGATCGGTGTTACTCTATGGACATGAGTCATGGTATGACAATGAAACAATCTCCAATATATTTAGTAGATTTGAGAACAAAGCCCTCAAAAGGATATTCAGAGTAAAATGGCAGGACAGGATTAGAAACGAAACTATAAGAGAGATTAATCGAGTCTTATATGTGGACGAGATCATGATGAGGGTAGATGGAGATGGTTTGGGAATGCTCTTCGCCCTGCCAAAGAGGGATTAGTTCAAAAAACGTTCAGCTGTGATCCACAAGGCACTTAAAGAGTTGGAAGACCCAGGCTTACATGGCTGAGGACTATGATGCGCAAAGTAGGAGATGATGAATGGAAAGTACTGAATAAAAAGCTTAAGATGGAGACGACCGGCGAAATATAACCGAGGCCCTTTGCGTCAATAGGCGTAGGGCTAGATGATGATGATATATATACTTATGTTTATGTATTTAATATTAAAAATTCTTTAAAATACCGGTGGAAGCACAATTCCACGAAAAAAAAAAAATCTTTTCGTTATTCATAACATAGTCACATGACATCAGTAGGTGATAGAAAAGTTATAGATGAATATGCCTTTTTCACTTCTGTGGAGAAGCCGAGGGAAAAGTACAATAACAAAGTACTAAAAAATAGTTTTCCGTTCGTGGGTTTTTGGCTTCGAGGAAAAGTTTGAATGGTTTCTGGGCTGAATCACATCTGTAAGTTTAGACCAAAAAACTTTCGTCAAGGTCCCAAAAACAATTCCAGAGCAAGATTACTTTTTCTTATAACAGATTTAAACTAGCACATGCAGCAATAAGAGAAAATAAAACATCTTTTCGCATCTTACTACTGGAACAAAAACTATTTCATTTTCATACCAGTATGAAATCAGTAATCTGTGTGAGTTATAAATAAATCTACATGTATATATTGATTTGACTATAATCACATTCATAA
>NC_090735.1:44352969-44360469 GCF_036898095.1 Palaemon carinicauda | reverse complement strand
TTAGCAGATTGACTGTAGTGATTCAAATGTTCTTAAATTTAGTCTTTTATCGGCTGTATTGTTTCCAGGGTAATATAATGGTATTGCTTTGATGCTATGATAAAAAGAATATGAAACTAAGTGTCATCTATGGTAAATGATTAATTATCATTATCATCATTAGCACAATTTCTCCTTATGAGAAGCAAAGGTGGAAGGTTCCTCATCAAGCTACCATAAGGAAAAAGGTAGATGGAACAGAGGGATATATATATATATATATACTGTATATATATATATATATATATATATATATATATATATATATATATATATATATATATATATATATATATATATATATATAAAACTGAGGACCAACGTCTTTTTCACTAGGGTGAATTTGCTATAAGAATTCTTCATGTTAATGTTATCAAAGTTCTCTCTTCCATCTAGAAATTATGTTAACAATAATTCCAGTGATTAATCATAGGTGGCTGTATATTTAGTCTAATATATATTTGAAAAGAATATGGGACACAGAAGAATCTGAAATGCGATGTACAGTTTATCATATAACTTTTTTTTTTTAAGTCACGGTTATTTTGATAATATAATGAGAACCTTTCTCAATTATAAGATATTTTGTAATTTACAAAACCACATATGACAATCTGTTATGTAACTGTACTTCTATTCACCTAAATTTCGATTTCTTTTCAAAATGCAATAGGCAATAAAGCATAATTCTTCAGTCACTTTTTTTTTTTTTTTTTTTTTTTTTACTATTTATAATCCATATTTTATATTTTATCTATTATTTTTATATTTTATATTTCATATTTAAATTGAGACTGTACTTATCCTTCTTCAAACACAATCTTGGTGGTGTATTGTCGCACATTCTAGGAAAGGTCCTTTTTAGGACGTGAGAAAAAGATCCTCATAGAAGTGGCCCCAGGGGAGAGGGGGATAGAACGCCTAGTTTCCTAACAAAGGCTAATTATTACTTTTTTACAAAGGAGATAAGGAGTCGTCTAATATTTCTTTGAACCAGAACTGGCTCGTAATGGCAGCTGGGAGGCCTAGCGGCTCTGTGCGTTTTTAACTTGGATTTTTTTTTTTCGAGTTTTCTTTTTTATGTGACTACTTGGACATTGTAGTTTTGAAACTACTCCACTCTACTCTGCTCTCTCTCTCTCTCTCTCTCTCTCTCTCTCTCTCTCTCTCTCTCTCTCTCTCTCTCTATATATATATATATATATATACACTGTATATATATATATATATATATATATATATATATATATATATATATATATATATATATATATATATATATATATACATACACATATATAAATATATGTACATATATATATATATATATATATATATATATATATATATATATATATATATATATATATATATATATATATAAGTATATATGCATATATGTATGTATATATATATATATATATATATATATATATATATATATATATATATATATATATGTATATATACAGCATGTATATTTATATACTGTATATATATATATATATATATATATATATATATATATATATATATATATATATATATGAAATTTTACACATACTGTATATCCCTCGTACAAAAACCTAATATTCGTTTCCTTCAAGACATATACCAAGGTATATGAATTATTAATTCTGAAACCAAACACAAAAATAGTATTGAAGGAAAGGGAGGCTTTACAGAACAGCACGATTAAAAGTGACCAAGATAATATAGACCCGGTGAAAACAAAGACAGAAATTAATTATCAGACAAAAATTACTTGACAAACAAATGACAACATAAACTGTAAAAATAAAATAAAAATACGAGTGTTTCATAGCGTTCCAGAATAACATGAACGCTATTCGTGAAGTTAATTATGAAAATATCCATAAATAATGCTACGAGGAGGACCGTTGTAAATTCTTTAGGAACAGGAGTAATTTTTTTTTCTTTTTGGTCCTGGACAGTGCAGCAATGTTTTACCATCTGATATAGAGCACTTCCAAAAAAAAAAAAAAAAGAAAAAAAAAATTCTGGAACACTTAATAATCCAGATAGGTTCCATATTTTTCTGATGCAACCGGGGTTGATAACTTGATCCCATACTAAAATAACAAGGCTTATGAACAATATTTATTATCATTTGCATATGATGGTAATTTCTTTTGTGAAAGGAAAGGAGACACAGAACTACAGTTGATAAGACACTCGTCATTAAATAAAGACTTAGTTAAGTTCAGCCTTATACCCAGAATCAGATCTTGGTTATTATTATTATTATTATTATTATTATTATTATTATTATTATTATTATTATTATTATTATTATTATTATTATTATTATTATTACTTGACAAGTTACAACCCTAGCTGGAAAAGCAGAATGCTATAAGCCCAGGGGCTCCAACAGGGAAAATAGCTCAGTGAGGAAAGGAAACTAGGAAAAATAAAATATCTTAAGAATAGTAACAACATCAAAATAAATATCTCCATGTAAACTATGAAAAAACTTTAAACAAAACAAGAGGAAGAGAAATAACATAGAATACTGTACACGAGTGTACCCTCAATCAAGATAATATAACCCAAGACAAAGGAAAACCATGGTACAAAGGCTATGGCACTACCCAAGACTAGAGACAAATGGTTTGAGTTTGGAGTGTCCTTCTCCTAGAAGAGTTGCTTACCGTAGCTAAAGAGTCTCTTCTCCCCTTACCAAGAGGAAAATGGCCACTGAACAATTACAGTGAAGTAGTTAACCCCTTGAGAGAAGAAGAATGAAAATCTTTGTCTCATTGTACAGAAGAACACGAAAACAAAAGCAAAAATGCTTTTGTGATGACCTAATTTTTAGACTATTACGTATGCAAGACATGCCAATGCTTTCCAACAACTACATAAATAACAAATTTCTATTACATGTAATTTAGAAAATTTTATTGGTATCTTATGCACAAACCCTAGCACCCAACTCAAGTAGGTGCCATATAATACATGTGTACCCGTACTGTAAAAAAATGCCATTGTAAACGAGACGGAAAGTCATTACCTCAGTCACATTACGTGCCGGAAAGAAAATTGGATACCACCACTTTGCATACTTATATAGGGAATGGACCAGGGCATGTTTAAACGGAGAGTATATTACCCGTTTACATATGCCTGTTGAATTTTCTTATAAAGAGGCTCTTGTGGTTGGCAAAATTAGGAGGAGCTGAAAAATCAGCAGTAAAAAGTCCATAATTATATGCATTAGCTAGAAGGTTTGGATTGGAGAAGGGATATAGTATGTGAACCGTATGTAATTCGGATAATGTGAAATACTTGCAAATCTTTATAATCAAGACACTCATATGTAATTCGTGTCTCATTACTTAATACACATGAATGGATAATGTGAAACACCTGCAAATCTTTAAAATCAAGAGACTTGTATGAAGGGTTCAAGATTAAATTTTCATAAACATTGGCCAAAAATAGATATCGAGTAATTATTTCTATGAGCCCTTTCCCTACCCTTTGGAATAAGCTACACCTGAATAAATACAACTTTAAAAACCATTCAAAGCACAAAAAACACAAAAAACAATAGTAAAGTATTACCAAACAATATCGAGCAAAAGTAATTAAACCTACCACAATAATAAAATATTACCAAACAATATCAAGCAAAAGTAATTAAACGTACCAAATTAATAAAAGTACTACCCAACAATATCGAGCAAAATAAATCAAACGTACCACATTAATGAAAGTATTACCAAGCAATATCGAGCAAAAGTAATTAAACGTACCACAATAATAAAATATTACCAAACAATATCAAGCAAAAGTAATTAAACGTACCAAATTAATAAAAGTACTACCCAACAATATCGAGCAAAATAAATTAAACGTACCACATTAATGAAAGTATTACCAAGCAATATCGAGCAAAAGTAATTAAACGTACCATATTAATTAAATTATTACCAAGCAATATCGAGCAGAAGTAATTAAATGTACCACAATAATAAAAGTATTACCAAGCAATATCGAGCAATAGTAATTGAAAGTACCACATTAATAAAAGTATTACCAAACAATATCGAGCAAAAGTAATTAAACGTACCAAAATAATAAAGTATCACTAAAAATATCGAGCAAAAGTAATTAAACGTACCACATTAATAAAAGTACTACCCAACAATATCGAGCAAAATGAATTAAACGTACCACATTGATAAAAGTATTACCAGGCAATATCGAGGAAAAGTAATTAAACGTACCACATTAATAAAAGTATTACCAAGCAATATCGAGCAAAATGAATTAAACGTACCACAATAATAAAAGTATTAGCAAGCAATATCGAGCAAAAGTAATTAAACGTACCACATTAATAAAAGTTTTACCAAGCAATATCGAGCAAAAGTAATTAAACGTACCACAATAGTAAAGTATTACCAAACAATATCGAGCAAAAGTAATTAAACGTACCACATTAATGAAAGTATTAACAAACAATATCGAGCAAAAGTAATTAAATGTACCACATTAATAAAATATTACCAAACAATATCAAGCAAAAGTAATTAAACGTACCACATTAATAAAAGTACTGCCCGGCAATATCGAGCAAAATGAATTTAACGTACCACATTAATAAAAATATTACCAAGCAATATTGAGCAAAAGTAATTAAACGTACCATAATAATAAAATCATTACCAGGCAATATCAAGCAAAAGTAATTAAACATACCACATTAATAAAGCATTACCAAACAATATTGAGTAAATGTATTTAAACGTACCAAAAAAATAAAGTATTACCAAACAATATCGAGCAAAAGTAATTAAACGTACCACATTAATAAAAGTATTACCAAACAATATCGAGCAAAAGTAATAAACGTACCACATTAATAAAAGTACTACCCAACAATATCGAGCAAAATGAATTAAACGTACCACATTAATGAAAGTATTACCAGGCAATATCGAGCAAAAGTAATTAAACGTACCACATTAATAAAAGTATTACCAAGCAATATCGAGCAAAAGTAATTAAATGTACCACAATGATAAAAGTATTACCAAGCAATATCGAGCAAAAGTAATTAAACGTACCACATTAATAAAAGTATTAACAAACAATATCGAGCAAAAGTAATTAAACGTACCACAATAGTAAAATATTACCAAAAAATATCAAGCAAAAGTAATTAAACGTAACACATTAATAAAAGTACTACCCAACAATATCGAGCAAAATTAATTAAACGTACCACATTAATAAAAGTATTACCAAGCAATATCGAGCAAAAGTAATTAAACGTACCATATTAATAAAAGTATTACCAAGCAATATCGAGCAAAAGTAATTAAATATACTACAATAATAAAAGTATTACCAAGCAATATCAAGCAAAAGTAATTAAACGTACCGCATTAATAAAGTATTACCAAACAATATCGAGCAAAAGTAATTAAACGTACCACATTAATAAAAGTATTACCCAAGAATATCGAGCAAAAGTAATTAAACGTACCACATTAATAAAAGTATTACCCAAGCATATCGACCAAAAGTAATTAAACGTACCACATTAATGAAAGTATTACCAAACAATATCGAGCAAAAGTAATTAAACGTACAACATTAATAAAAGTATTACCAAACACTATCGAGCAAAAGTAATTAAACGTACCACAATAATAGAGTATTACCAAACAATATCAAGCAAAAGTAATTAAGCGTACCACATTCATAAAAGTATTAACAAACAATATCGAGCAAAAGTAATTAAACGTACCACATTAATGAAAGTATTACCAAACAATATCGAGCAAAAGTAATTAAACCTACCACATTAATAAAGTATTACCAAACAATATCGAGCAAAAGTAATTAAACATACCACATTAATAAAAGTATTACCAAACAATATCGAGCAAAAGTAATTAAACGTACCACATTAATAAAAGTATTAGCAAACAATATCCAGCAAAAGTAATTAAGGGTACCACATTAAAAATGTATTACCAAACAATATCAAGGAAAAGTAATTAAACGTACCACATAAAAGTATTACTAAACATAATCAAGCAAAAGTCTTTAAACATACCCCATTAAAAAAAGTATTACCTAACAATGTCAGGCAAAGGTAAATAAACGTACTACATTAAAATAAAAGTATTACCAAACAATATCAAGCAAAAGTAGTTAAACGTTCCATATTTGAAAATACGTATTACCAAATAATAGCAAGTAAAAGTAATTAAACGCACTAGATTAAAAAAGTATTACCAAACAATATCAATTAAAAGTAGTTCAACGTACCACATTTAAAAAAAAATCTAAGTATCATCTAACAATATCAAGCAAAAGTAATTGAACGTACCACATTAATAAAAGTATTACCAAACAATATCAAGCAAAAGCAGTTAAACGTACCATATTTAAAAAAAGTATTACCAAACAATATTAAGTAAAAGTAATTAAACGTACTACATTAAAAAAAAAGTATTACCAAATAATATCCAGCAAAGGTAATTGAACGTAAAACACTAAAAAAAGAGTATTACAAAACAATATCAAGCAAAGGAAATTAAATGTACCACATTAAAAAAAAGGACCTATTACAAAACACTAACAGGCAAAAGTAACTATAAACACCCTCAAAGATATTATCCATTAGTATTTCTCGTCATGTTCCTTTTCGCTAATGAAAACAAGCAACGTTCGGAAGTTTAACGGAAAATGTTCGCTTAAAATCTTTGCCAATAAATGCCATGGTGGGGTAAATACCGAGAATTTATCGCTCTGCCAGAATCTTGGAGTCTTGAAGCAAAGGAAGTAGCACTGGATTTTATAGGAGGGATTTCAAACTGAAAGTCTCGCCTTAATGGGAAAGGAAAAAGTAAAATAATCGTTACTTTGATTTCTATAGATTAGCGTTAGTACGTATTTTGGAGAGGTAATCATTCCATAAAATTTTGCCCAAATATTTCATTCACTCACACACACACACACACACACACACACACACACATATATATATATATATATATATATATATATATATATATATATATATATATATACAGAGAGAGAGAGAGAGAGAGAGAGAGAGAGAGAGAGAGAGAGAGAGAGAGAGAGAGAGAGAGAGAGAGAGAGCTTTACCTTACCTTATTGCCGTATTTTTTGTTTGGGTTCCCCAGATCCCTCAGTGTGAAGCACTTCGTATATCCACCACAGAGTTGCTAATGCATCTTTCAGTGTATTTTGTATCTTCCAGTCTTGGATGGTCTGGAATGCATCTTAGGTATTTATCGAGCTTATTCCTAAACACATCTACGCTCACTCCTGATATGTTTCTTAGATGAGCTGGCAGCGTATTAAATAGTCGCTGCATTATCGATGCTGGTGCGTAGTGGATTAAGGTCCTGTGCGCCTTCCTTAGTTTTCCTGGTATATTTTTTGACACTA
>NC_090735.1:44332969-44347969 GCF_036898095.1 Palaemon carinicauda | reverse complement strand
AGCATCAAAGTCCATCAACAGAGCTTTAATTTCACGAGATCAAAAAGCTAAACTACAGTAGTTAGTTTAGCCTCAGGAAAACAAGAATGAGGAAATTGGAGTTTCTCATTACTCTGCTTGCTGTCAAACACATCTGCCAAAAGGGTTGCCTTTTCCTTTGGACAATAAGCTGCAGAGCCATCTGGTTTAAGTAAAGGAGGAATTGTTGCATTTACACCAAAGTGTGCAGATTTAACGGTAGACCACCACTTATGATCCCGGGTTGTACCAGAAAGGGTTTCTTTTATGGTTAAATTGTATTCTTTTTCAGTTGAAGCATAAATTCTCTGAGCAAAAGCTCTAAGCTAAGTATAGTTATTCCAGGTCAAATCTGATCTGTTACCCATCCAAAGATGATAGGCCTCCTGCTTCTCTAAATAAGCACGTCTACAATCATCACTGAACCACAGATTGTCTTTCACTCGGTACCTTAGTACACGGGAAGGGATACGCCAATCAATTATGTTAACTAGATTCAAAGGTACTACCGAATCAACAAGACTATACAATTGTGATCAATTCAAGCCCCAAAGATCATACAAAATCCCATTCCTGTCTTCTTGAAATTTCATAGAAATCTTACATGAGTAAGATACATCAGTGACCGGCTGGTCAGTCTTCACTACTAATAAAATCAAGGCATGATCAGATGTCCCAACTGGAGAACCAACCTTACTTGTTATAACGGCAGGGGAGTCGGTGAATACGAGCAGCTTCACTTATGATTTACTCACAGCCTGATTCAGAGGCAAAGTCTAAAGCTCTTAAGCCATGGCAATCAGTAGGAGAAACAAAATTTAACCGCTCCCTATGGTGAACATTGAAATCACCAACACAGACAGAAGAGGCCTTTCTATCATCATCTTGTATCTTAGCCAAAATAGTAAGAAGAAAATCAAAGATAGAATCATCTATGTCAGGATTCCGGTAGATCGAACACAAATAGAAGTTGTTATGCCTGCCACAAACTTTTTTACTACCTGAATCTCATGACATCCACATTCATAGTAGGACTTATGAGAAGCACGACACTCAATCGTAATATACACCACCATTCCCCTGGCTCTAGAGATAGCATCACGTTTCAACATTATTGGCTTATTAAACCCAGTTATAAGGAGCTCAGATGAGTGCCTCATACTAGAAAGAAAAGCTTCTGAGCACAAAATAATATCATACTGTCTGGACGCAACTGTATGGTCTTGAATATTTGCATGAAGATCACAAATATTGCACTACAGTAGACGACATTGACGAAATCTAGGACGTACTGGTCCAGGATTTTGCTCATTGTCTCCAGAGAGCATAAGAATTAATGGTAGTAAAAAAAATACATTATACTTAAAAACTAGATTAACAAGAATTATAACAAAAACAATATCTACGGAAATATATTTAAAACGATTGATCAAACCAATAGACAACAGAAAAAAAAAAGTCGGAAACTCTGGTTAACATGGAGGAGCCAATACACCATTCAAGGCTAAATACCTTCCAGGATAGCCACTTCAACTGAAGGGAAGACAGTAAGGATGGTTTTGCAAAGTAAAAGAATCATATAAAGAAAAGACAACATCTTGATAAAAAAAACAGGCATCCATGGCCTTTCTATTAAGCCTGCCCAACACATCATTTCAATAAACAAGAGGGAAAAAAATATGATAGAATAGAGTGCCCGAGTGTACCTTCAAGGAAGAGAACTCTAACCCAAGACAGTGGAAGACTATGAAACAGAGGCTATGGCACTAACCAAGACTAGAGAATAATGTTTTGATTTTGGAGTGTCTACTCCTTCGCCTAGAAGAGCTGCCTACCATAGCTAAAGAGTCTCTTCTACCGTTACCGAGAGGAAAGTAGGCACCCAAAAATTACAGCATAGTAATTTGCCCTTTGATCTAAGAAGAAGTGTTTGGTAATTTCAGTGTTGGAAGGTATATGAGGAAATACGAGAATGTGTGAAGAATAGGCCACACTATTCGTTGTATGTGTAGGCAAAGCAAAAAGGAGCCGTAACCACAGAGAGGGATCCAATGCAATACTGTCTGGCCAGCCAAAGGATCCAATAACACCCTAGCGGTATTATCTCAACAGGTGGCTGGTGCCCTGGCCAACCTACCATCTCGTAAGTAATAATTTGGTGAGGGGGAAATGCAGTAAGTAATAATTAGGTGAGGGGGAATGCAGTAAGTAATAATTAGGTGAGGGGGATTGCAGTAAGTAGTAATTAGGTGAGGGGAATGCAGTAAGTAATAATTAGGTGAGGGGGAATGCAGTAAGTAATAATTAGGTGAGGGGGAATGCAGTAAGTAATAATTAGGTGAGGGGGAATGCAGTAAGTAATAATTAGGTGAGGGGGATTGCAGTAAGTAGTAATTAGGTGAGGGGAATGCAGTAAGTAATAATTAGGTGAGGGGGAATGCAGTAAGTAATAATTAGGTGAGGGGGAATGCAGTAAGTAATAATTAGGTGAGGGGGATTGCAGTAAGTAATAATTAGGTGAGGGGGAATGCAGTAAGTAATAATTAGGTGAGGGGGATTGCAGTAAGTAATAATTAGGTGAGGGGGAATGCAGTAAGTAATAATTAGGTGAGGGGGAATGCAGTAAGTAATAATTGTGGGAGGAAGAATGCAGTAAGGACTAATTAGGTGAGTGAAATACAGTAAGTAATAATCAAGTGAAGGGGAATGCAGTAAGTAATAATCAGGTGAGGGAAATACAGTAGGTAATAATTAGGTGAGGGGAAATGCAGTAAGTAATAACTAGGTGAGGGGAATGCAGTAAGTATTAATTTAGTGAGGGGGACTGCAGTTGAGTAATGATTAGGTGAGGGGAATGCAGTAAGTAATAATTAGGTGAGGGGGGATTCAGTAAGTAAAAATCAGGTGAGGGGGAATGCAGTAAGTAATAATTAGGTGAGGGGGGATTCAGTAAGTAAAAATCAGGTGAGGGGGAATGCAGTAAGTAATAATTAGGTGAGGGGGGATTCAGTAAGTAAAAATCAGGTGAGGGGGAATGCAGTAAGTAATAGTCAGGTGAGGGGGAATGCAGTAAGTAATAATTAGGTGAGGAAGAATGCAGTATGTAATAATTAGGTGAGGGGGAATGAAGTTATTTCTAATTAGGTGAGGGGGAATGCAGTAAGTAATAATTAGGTGAGGGGGCATTCAATAAGTAAAAATCAGGTGAGGGGGAATGCAGTAAGTAATAGTTTAGTGAGGGGGAATGCAGTAAGTAATAATTTAGTGAGGGGGAATGCAGTAAGTAATAATTAGGTGAGGGGGAATGCAGTAAATAATAATTAGGTGAGGGGGAATGAAGTTAGTACTAATTAGGTGAGGGAGAATGCAGTAAGTAATAATCAGGTGAGGGGGGTATAATAAGTAATAATTAGGTGAGGGGGGGGTGCAGTAAGTAATAATTAGGTGAGGGGGAATGCAGCAAGTAAAAATCAAGTGAGAGTGAATGCAGTAATTAATAATTAGGTGAGAGGGAATGCAGTAAGTAATAATTAGGTGAGAGGGAATGCAGTAAGTAATAATTAGGTGAGGGGGAATGCAGCAAGTAAAAATCAAATGAGGGTGAATGCAGTAATTAATAATTAGGTGAGAGGGAATGCAGTAAGTATCTGTGACACTTTAGTCCGGTCTTCATAATACGGTATTAGATTAAAAAATAAGAAATTATGGAAATAAATTTTTCTAATTTTGAGTAAGGTTGAATGAAAGCCAATTGTAAAAAAAAAGTTATACAAAATATGAGTAGACTATTTTGATGACAAACTTTTCCAATAAGTTATTTACCTCCAAAATATTATCTGTGACTTCGTTGGTATGAAAAGCAACACATTTGTTAATTGTGATTCACGAAAATTAATCACATATTCATCCTTGATTGGGAGATGTAACAGATAAGTTATTATTTATTTACAAATCTAGCTCCTATTTTACCCAAACAACATTTTCAAAGAGCTACCTAAAAATAAAGTTGAGTTATTTATATGGAAAATTACTTTAGAACAAAAAGGGTAGATAAGCAGGATGAAAAATAAACTCAAGTTATAATCTTGCAATCTTGACCGAGGTTACAGGAATATCAATCAAGTCTGGCCAAGGCGCTTATAAAATAATTCCTTTCTGTTTCATCCGCTCATGTTGAATTCCTACCAATTTCAGGTATTTCTAAATATATCATGTAAATTACATATTATAAAAATAATTTGTTTTTTATTTCAGAAACTAAATAAGCCGTGCATTAAATATTTAGATAAACTTTGTTTATAAATAAATAATTACTAAACACCGCAGATTACATGAATCTTTGCCTGGCATTTTTCTGTAACCAAATTGAAGTGAATGATAAATCCTGAAAGTGTCTGAGAAAGGACAATTCCTCTATTCTAATATTCACTTCTCAAGATTATATATATCACTCCAAATAATTACATCGGATTTATCGTCAGTTCTCTATCCTTAGAAAATTCGTTACTGGATTTTCGTTCTTCGAATTATCAACCCTAAAATTCTATTTCGAGATAAGCAACATTAAGTATAGTAACAACTTTTGTTGCAAAGGAAATGCGGGAATAGCATAAGTCAACATCAACACAAAATCTATTCAAGAAAGCACGAAAATATTCATGAAATATCACAGGTGTACAGAAACCCAAATACACATACCTTGAATGTTCCCAAAAGTGTTTACTCTATCAAATATTTACAGCGATTTCCTTCTTGTAGCTCAGGTATAGACTCTGGGCCAAGAGTTATAACGATTCTGAAAAGGACTTGAATAAACTTTCGCCATCAAAGGATAAGGATTAGTGTTAAGAACACCATCGACAGTTATGTTTCGTTTCATGTCAGTTGAATAAAAAAAAAAAAAACATCTCGGCAAATTAAAAAATTTTGTAGAATATTTGAAATGACAAATAAGCAATGTACTCTTCCTGAATTATCGACTTCAAATAATTTTACATGCTCTTTAATGAAATGAATTGAGAAGCTAAAACATTTCGAGGATCTGAATTAGTATAAGAATTAATATTCCCACCCGAAGTAGGTAGTAAGTTGGCCTGGGCACCAGCCGCCCGTTGAGATACTACCGCTAGAGAGTTATGGGGTCCTTTGACTGGCCAGACAGTACTACATAGGATCCTTCTCTCTGGGTACGGTTCTTTCCCTTTGCCTACACAATCACCGAATAGTCTGGCCTATTCTTTACAGATTCTCCTCTGTCCTGATGCACCTGACAACAATGAGATTGCAAAACAATTCTTCTTCGCCCAAGGGGTTAACTACTGCACTGTAATTGTTCAGTGGCTACTTTAAAGAGACCCTTTAGCTATGGTAAGCAGCTCTTCTAGGAGAAGAACACTCCAAAATCAAACCATTGTTCTCTATTCTTGGGTAGTGCCTTAGCCCCTGTACCATGGTCTCACACTGCCTTGGGTTAGAGTTCTCTTGCTTGAGGGTACACTCGGGCACACTTTTCTATCATGTTTCTCTTCCTCTTGTTTTGTTGAAGATTTTATAGTTAAAATATGAAATATTTATTTTAATATTGTTACTATTCTTAAAATATTCTTTTTTTCCTTATTTCCTTATTTTCATTCCTCACTAGGCTATTTTTCCTGTTGGGGCCCCTAGGCTCATAGCATCCTGCTTTTGCAACTAGGGTTGTAGCTAAGCATTTAATAATAATAATAATAATAATAATAATAATAATAATAATAATAATAATAATAATAATAATAATAATAAGTGAAAAACGTGTTTTGAAGTGTTATTTCCTATATATTTTCTAATGCGACACTGTTTCCTTTCTACTTCTCTGAGATTTGTATACACAATCATTATGGGATAAAGATTACTCGAATATGACCACAAATCGTCAATAGATTCTGAGCTTCATTCAATAATTCCGATAGATTACTGATAACATCATAATCAGGTTCTCATTAACGGAAACCTTTTACAAAATTAATCAATCAAGCTAAGTGATTCATAATTGATGCTTTCACAATACTAAAGGCCCCCAGAGCTCGAAGTGCTGTATTCTTCGTCTTTAAATGTCTTCTGAAAACATTCTTCTTATCATATTAAAAAATATACTTGGATATACATAGACCCGAAACCTTTTCAAAATACATTAATAAATTGCAGACATATGAGTGTTTGAAATTTAATAATTTTCAAATGTGTTTATCTTGTGATTGTGATTTTTCTCGCTCGGGTCCTGGAGACCCTTAGTATTGTGTAATGTACTCCTCAATTGCAGAAGGGAATTAGCTGCAAAGTAACATAGGCCGACACTTCTTTAATCATCCCTAAGTTCTTTTGGATGTTATGGCATTTCGATACCTGGAGATATCGTGTAAAACTTCAATTTTACATTAACGTTGATGACTACCGGAAAAGAACATTTAACTGCCATTATTGACTAGGTTTATTTCTACCATAAACATTGCATTGGATTTCTCATAGATTACTTACCATATTACCTTTACCTTACCGTAATGACCTACAGCAATTCTCTCTCTCTCTCTCTCTCTCTCTCTCTCTCTCTCTCTCTCTCTCTCTCTCTCTCTCTCTCATGAAACAATAACAAAACCCCTGAAGTATTTCAACGCGATTTTTACCATTTGAATGTACTAGACTACTTCGAAGAGAGTTGACTGGTCTAATATTTCATCAATTGTTAATCATTTATCAAATCGTTTATTCATTTCCCTATTCCCTTTCTTCACAAGGCTATTTTTTCCTGTTGGAGCCCTTGAGCTTATAGCAACTTGCTTTCCCAACTAAGGTTGTAGCTTAGATAATAATAATTATCATCATAACCTCCTCCTACGCCTATTGATGCAAAGGGCCCCAGTTATATTTTGCCAGGCATCTCTATCTTGATCTTTTAAATCAATACTTCTCCAATCGTCCTCTCCTACTTCACGCTTCATAGTCCTCAGCCATGAGGGTCTGGGTCTTCTAATTCTTCTAGTGCCTTGTAGAGCCCAATTGAAACTTTGGTGACCTAATCTCTCTTGGGGAGTGCGAAGAGCATTACCGAACTATCTCCATCTGCCCCGCACCATGATCTCATCCACACATAATAATAATAATAATAATAGTAATAATAATAATAATAATAATAATAATAATAATAATTGATAATCGCAAGCACCATAGTTGCCCTTGTCTGGAAAGGGAACAAGACGAACGAAATAAAAATAAATTAATCTTTTATGTCGATGATTATTTTGTAGCAAAAGACCAAACCAAAATTAGTATTCATGAAATTAGGAGAACAATAGGAATGCCCTTGCCTGTTATATGCCCCAGTGTAATATTCGCAACGATGTTAATTATGTACATCTTTTATTCATTACTTCATATTACCATTACAACAGAGTTAATTGTACTTGCAACTCTTAATCGTTAAAATATATATCTGTAAGGAATGCTCTATCACTAATAACCTTTATAAGGAACGCTGTATATATGTTTCAACAAACATAACAGACGCTCAAAGATAAATATGTCGACCACCATAATTTTACTCGACACACTAATTGCTGAAAAACAATGTTCTCTCTCTCTCTCTCTCTCTCTCTCTCTCTCTCTCTCTCTCTCTCTCTCTCTCTCTCTCTCTCTCTCTCTCTCTCTCTCTTACCTATATGTACTCATTTATCTGTCTATTTGTGTAAATATTTATTCTTATATGATTATACAATAGGGTTGTATGATTGTCGATTCTATTTTGCTCGCATCATCTGCATAAAATTATCATTAGCAGACTCCATGTTGAAAAACCTTAAGTCCTGAGGTAATATATTTCCAAAATTCGTATTTAGTGATAGATTAATCTAAAACAAAAATAGAAATTTACCTTTGAAACAAAATGCCATCGGACGTCTTTAATTCACACAAACAAATTATAAATTCTAATTACCCCTGAAATTAATTATGTGAAACTCAGCTTAAGGAGCATATTACGGTAAAAAGCAACAATAAATGGAATCAAAATTATGAATAAATTGAAGCGCGACGGAAATAAATATAGCTTCAGATTGTAAATAAACAAACAAATAAATAGTTATATATTTGTATAAATAAATAACTCTTGAAAAACAATACAAAGGTTTGAGTCCTAAAATCTATTAACACTAAAAGAACTACATTAATGAATCACCAATAATACTCTCAAATAGTAAGGAATGCCCATGAGAGGAGAGAGAGAGAGAGAGAGAGGAGAGAGAGAGAGAGAGAGAGAGAGAGAGAGAGAGAGAGAGAGAGAGAGAGCTACAAGGATTTTGAATGTCTCAAAATTTTTTTAGTCCATCCGCGGAGACTCCATTTGCTCTATGGTAGAGTGATTTATTCTAATGATTTAGAGAGTTCGTATGATCTTGTCTAACTTATTCTTGAACTCGTTTACCGTGTTACACTCTTTACTACATCCGTTGGAAGTCTCTATTCCGAGAGAAAGAGAGAGAGAGAGAGAGAGAGAGAGAGAGAGAGAGAGAGAGAGAGAGAGAGAGAGAGAGAGAGTGAGAGAGAGAGAGAGAGAACAGGAGTTCAGAAGACCTTCAATGATTGCGAAAAAATATGATATATTTACACCAATGTAATTTTTTTTTTCACAATTATATGAATTATTTTTTAGAAATTATTTGAATGTTCGAATTGATCACCATAAATAAAAGATACAATAGCCCCCCCCCCAAAAAAAAAATACCCATGAAAATCTACGAGTATTTTTTAATTTTTCATATGTATTTCCCTCTTAGTTTTCACACATTATTACGCAGATACATCTGGTAAGATTCATATTTCTTATCATCATCATCATCATCATCCCTTCCTCGCCTATTGACGCAAAGAGCCCCAGTTACATTACGCCAGTCGTCTCTGCCTTGAGTTCTTCTAGTGCCTTTTTTAGTCCAGTTGAAAGTTTGCTAAGCTAATATCTCCTGGGGAGTGCGAAGAACATGCACAAACCATCTCCATCTACCCCTCACCAGGATCTCATCCACAGATATTTGAGTAATCTCTCTTATAGTTTCATTTCCAATCCTATCCTGCCATTTCTTTAACATGATCGTAATTACATTATTTCATTTACATCCTTTATCAAGAACCTCCGGTACGGATACAAATATGCATAAATTAATAAATGAAAGTTGCGTGCAAATATTAATACACAAGTCAGCAATAACAATTAAAACGGTCACCTGCGAATGCAGTATTTAAACTTTATACGATTTTCTCAGCCGTCAGTCAAAGAGATAAATGATAATCCTTTCACCTTTGTGGCCGCCCAAGAGGAAAAGCAATTAACCTACACACGTGAGAGGAAGGATATTCTGACATTCGGGCGTACTTCCTTCCCCATTTTTCAGGGAAATTCAGTTCTTGGAATATATCTGTTTTAATAAACCGAACTGTACTACGTTCCATTATCTTTATTATAATTGCAGTCATACTGGAAAGCTCTGGAAGGAAATGAACGCATGTACTAGCAACATTTTAAAATGTATTTATTACTGTAGTCATTTTATTTTCATGACAGCACTATACAATATTCCATTGTTTGTTTAATCATAGTTATACGGGAATGCTCAGGAAGGAAATAAGTGCATGTACTAAAAGAATTTGAAATAGTATTTATTACCTTAGTTGGTCAATTTTTATACCGTACTGTACATTTTTTTTTTCTTTTTTTTTTTTTTTTTAGTTATACTGGAAATCTCTGGAAGGAAATGGATGTACAGTATCTACTAAAACAATTTAAACAGTATTTCTTACTATAGTAAATTTATTTTCATAACCGTACTGTACAATATTTCATTGCATTTTCTTTAGTTTAAATCATACTGAAAAGCTCTGGAAGGAAATGTGTGTGCAGTATATACTAAAACAATTTAAACATTATTTCCTACTTTCGTCAATCTATTCTCATAACCGAACTGTACAATGTTTCATTGTTTTTTTTTTTTTTTTTTTTTTTTAATTACACTCATACTGAAAAGCTCTGGAAGGAAATGGACGTATGCACAAAGATAATTTAAATTGCTTTTCTTACTTTAGTCAATCTGTTCTCATAACCGTACTGTACAATGCGTCATTGATTTTTTTTTATTATTGTCATACTGGAATGCTCTGGAAGGAAATGATTGTATGCCCTAATATAATCTATATTGTATTTCTTACTTTAGTCTCAGTCTATTTTCATAACCGTACTGTACAATGTTCCATTGTGTTTTCTTTAATTAAAATCATGCTGGAAAGCTCTAGAAGGAAAGGGCGTATGTACTAAAATAATTAAATTATAGCTCTTACTTATTATTTAATTTTCATATCCATTCTGTACAACGTTCCGTACGCTTTTCTTTAATCATAGTCATACTGGAAAACTCTGGATGGATCATTTACTTTAGTTTTCAGTCCTTGAATATCTATCACTTTCCAATGATGTAGTAAAATACGATTAATCAATAAAAAAAATTCTAATGGAAATACTTCCAATGATCTAGTACAAATATTTTAATGGCATAATTTTAAAGAAAATATCTAATTTAACGCATTTTTAATTTTACAGTAAGGGAAAATTCCAGAATTCTATACTTTACCACATGGTTGAGCCCGGATAGTAACACCCTAAATCATCTACTTATCTAGTTCATAGAATCATACAAAATACTGCAGGGCTTACTCATGTTTACATTTTTTTTTTTCATTCATAGCTCAATTTTCCTAAAGGTCTATAGGTTTAAAGGGCACTCATGAATGGCAGAGGCAAGGAAAGCGACATTGGACCATCGAGCAGGACAATAGCCTAGATTAACCATGTATCATGATCAGCGCCCAGGCCCCCTCTCCACCCTAGGTAGGACCAAGGAGGGCCAGGAAATGGCTGCTGGTGACTAGCAGATAGACCTATAAGCTCCCCCTAACCCCTCATCCTTTCTTCATAAAGATGGTGAGGTTGCAACGAACAAATAAACTAAAGAGTGTGAGCGGTACTTGAACCCCTGTCTGGTGTTCACCAGTCAGGGACGTTACCACATTGGCCACCACATCTTTGCTTGATAAGTATATTGTACGGGTATATTTAGTTATTAAATAGGTTGAAACTAGGGATATTATATTTTTTTAAGTACTGACTACAAAGGCTGCAGCTATGTAGCTATTTTAATTATGAAAATCGGAGCCTTGACTGACCAATGCTATATTTACAATGACGGGAACGCCGAGTTAAATGAATAAAGGAATACATAGCTAATTCCTGCACATCCATTAGCGTTTTCATTGCATTTAATGAACTTATTACAAAATATTAAATTGATATAATATAGGTTAAATGGTTTAAACAATGAGAGAGAGAGAGAGAGAGAGAGAGAGAGAGAGAGAGAGAGAGAGACGCACGTAAACTATCTAGCATATGATTTGTTGTACATAATGACCCAGAATGTAGCCATTCTTGCTTTCTTCAAATTCATATATGAATTGTCTTCTACGTTCCTGTGAATGAAAGATCTAAGAAAAATTTGAAATGGACGTGCCTTAATAACATATCATGTCCACTGGTAAGTTACAACTAAACCAATAAAAGCACGTACTCTTACGTCTAAAACTATTGCCAATAATGACAGATGTGTTTCATTCACTTAAAGGGAAATTATGTAATTGATTCTTTCAGAGTGAAATTCGATTTCAAATGAAATTTTAGACCGAACAAAGAAAGTTCTCTCTCTCTCTCTCTCTCTCTCTCTCTCTCTCTCTCTCTCTCTCTCTCTCTCTCTCAAATACAGAAACAAAGACACTTTACTTTAGCTGTACACATCCCTAGTAAGACGCTATACAGGACACGGAGTCCAATTTTGGGCTCCATGTATTCAGAAGGACATAGATAAGCTGGAAGCAGTACAAACTGGTTCCCACACTAGCATTGTGGATATAGACGGAGGATGGAACGTTTAAACTTATTTGATCTACAAACTAGACGACTGAGGGGACAGTTAATAGAGGCATTCAAAATTCTTGAAGAAATAGCAAATGTAGATTAGAGTACAACATTCTATTCCCGCGCAGCCAAAATCTGTCCAGAGGTAATGGATACAAACTGGAATTGAAAAGATACAACACCACTCATTGTGGAATTTCTTTGCATACAAAACAGAAAATACATGGAACAGACTTTCAGCTGATGAAGTCAACAGTAACACGGCAAACGAGTTCAATAATAAGTTAGACAAGAGCTTAAAAACTCGGTATACGTTCGAACCAAATCGCTCTACCACAGAGCAAATGGAGTCTCCCCGGATGTACTAAAAAGTCTTTGAGACATTCAAAATCCTTCCAACGCCTCGTAACACACTCTCTCTCTCTCTCTCTCTCTCTCTCTCTCTCTCTCTCTCTCTCTCTGTGTGTTTGTGAGAGAACGTAGCACAAAGACTTATTCAGTAGTTTGATAAACTATCTCTAATACTTTAGCTAACATACCTGAGAAAGAGTACTTGTATTTATACCCAAAAGCGCTTGGTGAAATACGCAGATGGGGTGAATAGCTGTTGGTGAAATACGGAGATGGGAAAATTTCGGCGGTTTAGATTTGTTATATATGGCTAAATTTTTTGTTATTCATATATGCATTAGCTAGACTGCGATGGTTACCCATTAATGAATACTCTTGATGGTCATATAATCACATTCGTCTTGATACGCTTTTCTTATAAGTTATAATGGTCAAAGAGTACTGGCACAGATTCATCAAATTCATAGTGCATAATAGTGGTCTGCATTTCCGTGGGAATCTTTAAATATTTTTTTTTTCTACCTTTAATATCTAATGACTAAAACGATATCTCCTATGTAAGTGGGTTTACACAGTTTAACCTATCAAGATAAAAAAGGCAAAGCTCAGTACTTCTGGAAGAATGTAAGATTATTACTGATTACAAAATGGTAGTATTTCTTTTTATTAAAAATGATAGTTATCTTCCCTTAATTATTAGCTTTGAAAATATAACCTTTAAACGCCAAATGAACTATTCTGTGACCAATGACCTTAGATGTCAGGATGCCAGATAACTCATAATCAATCAATCAATTAATCCGTGACTGAAATATTTCGGTTCTGGATAGTCTGAAAAAGTATTCTCTTTTAACCTCTCGAAGTTTTAAAATGGAATTTCCATAAACATGAAGCTTTGGGAATGAAAGAGGGGGGAGGGGGGCTGTTGGAATAGATAGGAGCACTGGAATTGAAAAGGGCATAAGTCGCTCTATTTTCATCATGGGACATGCTCTCAATATAAGAAATAAAGGATTCCATATTTTCAAGAGAAGAGCGTTATTGTTCAAGGAAACTCTTGATTTCAACTTGAAACCATTATGCTAAGCTATTAATAATCCTACACACACACACACACACACACATTATATATATATATATATATATATATATATTTATATATAGGTATATATATATGTATATATATATATATATATATATATATATAGATAGATAGATAGATAGATAGATAGATAATACGCATTGTGTAATTATTACTTTTATTCACTAAACTTCCATTATAAGCTTACAAATTTCATTACTACAACAAAAACTGTATAATAATTAGGTGAAAAATAATACGGAAAAAGTATTTCTATACATAAACCAAAACAACGACAACAGCAATAATAATAATAATAATAATAATAATAATAATAATAATAATAATAATAATAATTATATTCTTATTAGGAGGAGTAGTAGTAGTAGTAGTAGTAGTAGTAGTAGTATATTTATCACCATTATTATCAAAATGAATAAGATTACCACCCAGTAGGGATAGGGCTTAGAAAATGAAAATCCTAATGAAACAAGAACTAGGGAATAGCTTTAAAAAATTATAACACTTCACCCCAAGAATTTTTAAAGTTATTTCTCTTTGACACAGAAAGTTAAGGTCTTTCAAAGTTGTCATCTCCCACGCCCTCTCTTTCAGGAAGCTATTGACCACGTAGTAAAAGATATGGACACTTGTCCAGGCAGAAAAAGATATGGCATGATGATTTATTTCAGAAGTCTGATATTGAAAAAAAAAGGCTCGATGTTGGTATTACAGCAGAGAGAGAGAGAGAGAGAGAGAGAGAGAGAGAGAGAGAGAGAGAGAGGGGGGGAGAGAGAGAGAGATTATAAATTTCCGAAGGATAATTTACGGTTAACATCATAACAAGTATAATTCTGAGAACAAGAGAACGCTAAATGTTTTAATTGAAAATCAGGAGACAAATTTCGTAATTTAGTAACGTTAGAAAAAAATAGAAAGATTTTCCAGAAATGCTAAATCAAGCTTAAGACTGTAGAATTGAAAAAAAAAAATATTGTTTAAACAATAATTCCCAAGAGAACAAATTAACAATGATAAAAATGTCTTTTTATCTAAAAAAAAAAAAAGAAAAAAAGATCGAGATATTGCTAGGAGTCCTAGACACGTTGACATTGTGATGAATAATGAATGCCCAACTGTGAAGAAGCTATACTTATTTTACATTATAAATGAGATAACCCTTATTAAACACGATTGCTAATTCTTCCTCGCTGCTAATTTCATGTGCTAATTGCAAAACGTTTACTGAAAGTAAGTGTTTTTAGATTCCTGATGTACAAAGGAAAGACTTTCCTTCAATGAAAATACAGTTGTGAAAGATTATGTCGAACAGCTTACAGTAATATTTCTCAAATGGTTTTAGATGGAATTTGAAAACAAAGCGATCTAAATACAGTGAAGTCATCTATTGGCCAAAATATATAAACCAAAAGCTCACGAATTGCAACCCAATTAGACAGACAACAAGGAAATCAACCAATAATTTTCACTGAGACCTATAAATTATTTCCCCTATGCATCATTTCCTCCGGAAAAAAATGTCAGAACCTCTTCTATGAACAAGTGGGAG
>NC_090735.1:44323874-44326374 GCF_036898095.1 Palaemon carinicauda | reverse complement strand
CACATCAGCGCACCCACGGATGCCTACGCCCACCTCCTCACGTCGTACCTGGAAGTTTTCCGTCCAGAACTTAGCCAAACGCCCACGGTTCCTGCCAAGCACGGTATTTATCACCATATCAAGACGACGGGACCCCCAGTCTTCGCAAAATTCAGACGTCTAGCACCGGAACGATTGGCAGCCGCCAAACAGACGTTCGCCGAAATGGAGAAAATGGGCCTTTGCCAAAAGGCCTCCAGCCCATGGTCGTCACCCTTACACATCGTTTTGAAGAAAGACGGCTCCCTCCATGTGTGCGGGGATTACAGGCGCCTGAACATACAAACAGAACCGGATCACTACCCCCTCCCAAACATTGCCGATGTGACCTCCTACCTGCACAAAGCGAAGGTTTTCTCTACACTCGAACTCATGAAGGGTTATTATCAGGTGCATATGAACCCAGAAGACATCCCCAAGACCACCATCACCACTCCGTTTGGTACATACACCTTCAATTACTCCTGTTTTGGCCTTCGTAATACTGGGGCAACGTTTCAACGTCTAATGGATGGCATCTTAGGGGACCTCCCTTTCTGTGTATGTTATGTGGACGACATACTTGTGTTCTCCTCCTCAAAAGAGGAACAACTCCGTCACCTGCGCATCGTGCTCGACCGCCTGCAACAAAACGGCCTTGTAGTCCGGTACGACAAGTGTACCTTTGACGCCAACGAAGTGTCGTTCTTAGAGAACCGTATCACTCATGAAGGAGTCCATCCCCTCCCTGAGAAGGTAGCAGCCGTTCAGAACTTCCCCACGCCCTCGACCGTCAAAGCTCTGCAGGAATTCTTGGCATGATCAACTAATATCACCGTTTTCTGCCAGCCATTGCCGCCACTCTTGCTCCCCTCTACGCCTCCCTCAAGGGCAAGCCAAAGGACCTGAAGTGGGGTCCCCTTCAAAAAGCAGCCTTCTGCAATGCAAAGAAGGCCCTATCAACTGCTGCGGCTCTCACTTTTCTTATCCCACACGTCCCTCTCCTTCTCTCCACCGATGCCAGCGACGTCGCTATTGGTGCAGTACTTGAGCAGGTGGTCAAAAGCTCGCCCCGCCCATTGGCCTTCTTCAGCAGAAAACTGTCCAAGGCAGAATCGGGTTATTCTACCTTCGATCGAGAATTGCTGGCGGTGCGATTGACTGTCCGTCACTTTCGCCATTTCTTAGAAGGTACGCCCTTCGTCATTCGAACAGACCATATGCCTCTGGTGCACACTTTCACTCGGCAGTCTGACGCCTGGTCCTCCCGTCAACGCCGACATCTCTCCGCCGTGGCTGAATACAATTGCACCCTCCAATACGTCCCTGGGAAAATGAATCCCGTTGCCGATGCCCTGTCAAGAAAACACGTTGGCTGCCGTTCAACTGGGCTTGGATTACAACGCCCTGGCTACAGCCCAACGACAGGATCCAGAGTATCAAGCTTGTAGGACATCCTGCACGTCCCTCCGTTGGGAAGATTTTCCCCTCGAAGACTCCAACACCACCCTCCTCTGTGACGTCAATACTGGTAGACCGCGTCCTTGGATTCCTGCTCCCATGCGCCGACAGGTGTTTGATTTCATTCACGGCCTTTCACATCCCTCGTGCCGTTCTACTGCACAGCTGCTGAAGGCAAAGTTCATTTGGCACGGCATTTCTAAGGATGCTAAGGATTTGGTGCTCGCCTGTACTTCTTGCCAAACTTCCAAAGTACATCGACACACGGATTCAGGAGTGGGCACCTTTCCTCAACCTCAGCGTCGTTTCGCACACATTCACGTCGACGTTGTAGGCCCCCTACCCACATCACAAGGACATCGTTACCTGTTTACCGTCATCGACCGCTCCACTCGTTGGCCTGAAGCCATTCCCATGGAAACTGCAACGTCCGCCTCATGTACATCTGCCTTACTCTCTGGATGGATTTCAAGATTTGGTATACCTGAGCATATTAATTCTGACAGGGGAACCACTTTCACCTCTCAATTGTGGACGTCATTAGCGAATCTCCTGGGCATCACCCTACATCAGACAACGGCCTACAACCCCGCTGCCAATGGAAGGGTTGAACGTTTTCATCGCACCCTCAAAGCAGCTTTGATGTCCCGCTGCAAGGATTGCAACTGGTTTACTCAACTTCCCTGGGTCCTCCTGGGACTAAGGACCACTCCTTAAGACGCCCTCGACGTTTCGGCAGCGGAAATGGTGTATGGCGACCCGTTGGTCGTCCCTGCCGAATTTTTTCCTTCTACAACCTCCTCCGACGATCTCCAGCGCATACCTCACGTCGTGGAAAAATTTACTCCGTGCCGCCAGACTTGCAAGCCCCCAGCGAAGCATCACATTCCAAAGGACTTGCACTCTGCAACGCACGTCTTCCTGCGCAACGCACGTCTTCCTGCGCAACGACACTAGCAAGCCACCACTAACGCCCCCTTACACGGGCCCTTTCCTTGTGATCCGACGCAGTCCAAAAGCA
>NC_090735.1:44308874-44318874 GCF_036898095.1 Palaemon carinicauda | reverse complement strand
ATATATATATATATATATATATATATATATATATATATATATATATATATATATATATATATATATATATATACTTCTTGTGGATACAATTTAGATTTTGATAGAATTTTGAAAATAGGAAAATATCATGCCGTTGAAATATGCATTAATGTTGCATTTCTTCTACAACATCCATTTTTCATGAAATATGAATAACAGTAAGGATCCACTGAGCCTATACGAGTAGTATCGCAGTTTAACAGCACCTTCAAGATATCTTATGTGTTCAGGTTTTGTCGGCTTCAATGGTTTCATATCTCCCACGCTCTGCTTCTCCAATATCCTGTGCTGATGTCTGCTGACTGCGACATTATCTATGTCTATAATGTCCTTCTGGTATTATGCTGAGCGTGTGTGCTCCTCATTTGTAGGATGAAGGTACAGTTTTGAACGACCGAGTGGTGAAATTGTATCATATCAAGCAATTTCTCAACGTTTACGTATTTGCTTTCCTCACTTCACATGTCTATTGTACGACAAGCAATAATGTATCTATCTATCTATCTATCTATCTATCTATATATATATATATATATATATATATATATATATATATATATATATATATATATATATATATATATATATATCTATATATATATATATATATATATATATATATATATATATATATATATATATATATATATATATATATATATATATATATATATGTGTGTGTGTGTGTGTGTGTGTGTGTGTGTGTGTGTGTGTGTGTATTTGTGAGCCTGTGTGCATGGATTTACTAATCCATATATGTAATCGCAACAACTGAAGTACAGTATGTGAATAAATGATGGAACTATAATTCCAAAGGAAGGATTCGAACCCACGCACCAAAGGTCACATGAAGTTTAACTGTAACATTTCGTTCTCGAACAAAGAATAAGAGTTATCATTGATATACGTACAGTTGCACACAAGAATTCCTAGCTCACCTCGTTCTAAGGAATTGCACTATTTCATACCTTTACTGCACGGCGAGTTTTTGTGTTTAGCCCTTCCCGCCACCTCTCCCCCCCACCCTCTCTCTCTCTCTCTCTCTCTCTCTCTCTCTCTCTCTCTCTCTCTCTCTCTCTCTCTCTGCTTCGCTGCTCGCCGCGCAGTAAGGATGTGAAAGGGTATACTTCCTGAGAGCGAGGTGTGACAGGAATTAAGGGCCCATCTGTACACAAATCTTACAAATTCAGTTGCTATTTGCTAAACATGAATGAATAAATCCTAACTATCATTTCGCAAAGTTTACTCTTGTGTTACTTCGGGGGATCGAAACTTATATATGTTCTCATTGGCTGAACTTTTAGAAAGCTATTTATGTGAATATTTAACAATAACAATAATTTTGATACTTTACTATTGTTTAGAAAAAAAATATGGAAATATATTATCAGTAATGCATTTATTTTAATTGCTCATTATTTCTCAGATCATGTATTTATTTCGTTTCCTCACTGCTCCTGTTGGAGCCCTTGGCCTTAAAGCATCCTCCTTTTCACTAGGTTTCTTGCTTACCAAATAATAATAATAATAATAATAATAATAATAATAATAATAATAATAATAATAATAATAATAATAATAATCAGTGGATGTGCAGAAGTTCATAAAGCTAATGCTTTCTGTTTTAAGCAGGTTAGCTTAAGCATTTTTTTTTTTTTGGGGGGGGGGGGGCATTTTTTTCTTTCATTTATGTGTTTCTGTTTACATTTTTTTTATCTGAATTTTTTTTCGTTTCATGATTCTCTTTTATTGGGTATTTATCAACTAACATTTTTCCCAACCTGTTTTCTTTGCAAATTATGCCCTATTAGCCTATATCAATTTGATTTTCTAATTAGAGTTGCCACTTGACTTGTTATTGAATATATATTAAGAGTAGTAATGATGATGATAAAAATATCATTATTGTTAACACTGATAATAATAATAATAATAATAATAATAATAATAATAATAATAATAATAATAATAATAATTATTATTATTATTATTATTATTATTATTATTATTATTATTATTATTATTATCATAACCCCTATTTTATAATTTTTGAATTATTTCATAACCATTTCACAATATTTGTTAAAAGAGAACAGTTAAAACTTTGATTTCTATTTGAAAAAAAAGTACCTTATATACGACTGGAAATTTTTGAAAATATAACCTAGAATACAAGGCTAAGAGAAATGCGAATACTTATTATATAGCGTATGGTTGTTAAAGTTGTTTTCATACCATTATAGACATTTAAGTGGAAAGGTTATTTACGAATTAACCAACCATTCTTCCATTTCCTAGACATAGAGTCGATGTTTTTAAAATAAAATATGCATAAATCAGGGGAGCATTAATAATAATAATCTATTCCTAACTTGCGTACAAGTTCAACTTGATATGGAATAAAAATAGATTGGTATTTATAAAATATAACCCAATTAAATCTTATATCTTCATAGTGATGGGCAGTTTCCATTTCACTATAACGTGATATGCAATTAAGTTGAATTTCTTTTGCAATGTTATTCATTATTTATGATGTCTAATAAATTCAAGGGACAAGATGACCTTATTCAACCACAAAGGCCAGAAATTCTGTTATAGCATGATTTTATTACATAATGGTCTGAAATTTATGATTGAGGTATATAAAATTAACTCGATTGCGAAGATAAATTATTCTTTTTGAGGAGAGAGAGAGAGAGAGAGAGAGAGAGAGAGAGAGAGAGAGAGAGAGAGAGAGAGAGAGAGAGAGAACCGGTCCAAAATATTCAAGAGAATAGCTACATATTGCGCAGCCAACAAATCGTGTCGACACGAGAATAGTTACAGATGGCTTTGTGACGGGCCGAGAGAGGAGTTGTGAACTCAAAGGCAGATTGGAAACGACTGAGTTATTTATTAAGGAACACTCTTCTTTATATACAAAACCTCAAGGCAACAGGACATGACCTGTTCGAGAGACAGATAATGTTACTGAGCAAAACGGAGACATGATCATTCAGGTTCTTTTTAGTGCGAGGGAAGAGCGCAGATACAAGTATAATATATACAAAATAATTATGTACAATTGTGTGACACACGGTTGGTACATGGCTCCCCTCCTAAAAATGACATACTGTACATGTTAAATAAGGGGCCCTAATCTAGAGAGGCGAACTGTAGGCGGGTCATCTGGCAGAAGATAAGCAGGTTTTAGACGATCAATGGAGACCCAGTCTTCTTTGCCCCGAATGTTTAGGAGGAATGCTTTCGGACTGCGTCGGATCACAAGGAAAGGGCCCGTGTAAGGGGGCATTAGTGGTGGCTTGCTGGTGTCGTTGCGCAGGAAGACGTGCGTTGCAGAGTGCAAGTCCGTTGGTATGTGATGCTTCGCTAGGGGCTTGTAAGTCTGGCGGCACGGAGTAAATTTTCCCACGACGTGACGTATGCGCTGGAGATCGTCGGAGGAGGTCGTAGAAGGAAAAAATTCGGCAGGGACGACCAACGGGTCGCCATACACCATTTCGGCTGCCGAGACGTCAAGGGCGTCTTTAGGAGTGGTCCTTAGTCCAAGGAGGACCCAGGGAAGCTGAGTAAACCAGTTGCAATCCTTGCAGCGGGACATCAAAGCTGCTTTGAGGGTGCGATGAAAACGTTCAACCATTCCATTGGCAGCGGGGTTGTAGGCCGTTTTCTGATGTAGGGTGATGCCCAGGAGATTCGCTAATGACGTCCATAATTGAGAGGTGAAAGTGGTTCCCCTGTCAGAAGTAATATGCTCAGGGATACCAAATCTTGAAATCCATCCAGAGAGTAAGGCAGATGTACATGAGGCGGACTTTGCAGTTTCCATGGGAATGGCTTCAGGCCAACGAGTGGAGCGGTCGATGACGGTAAACAGGTAACGATGTCCTTGTGATGTGGGTAGGGGGCCTACAACGTCGACGTGAATGTGTGCGAAACGACGCTGAGGTTGAGGAAAGGTGCCCACTCCTGAATCCGTGTGTCGATGTACTTTGGAAGTTTGGCAAGAAGTACACGCACGGACCCAATCCTTAGCATCCTTAGAAATGCCGTGCCAAATGAACTTTGCCTTCAGCAGCTGTGCAGTAGAACGGCACGAGGGATGTGAAAGGCCGTGGATGAAATCAAACACCTGTCGGCGCATGGGAGCAGGAATCCAAGGTCGCGGTCTACCAGTACTGACGTCACAGAGGAGGGTGGTGTTGGAGTCTTCGAGGGGAAAATCCTCCCAACGGAGGGACGTGCAGGATGTCCTACAAGCTTGATACTCTGGATCCTGTCGTTGGGCTGTAGCCAGGGCGTTGTAATCCAATCCCAGTTGAACGGCAGCCAATGTGTTTCTTGACAGGGCATCGGCAACGGGATTCATTTTCCCGGGGACGTATTGGAGGGTGCAATTGTATTCAGCCACGGCGGAGAGATGTCGGTTTTGACGGGCGGACCAGGCGTCAGACTGTCGAGTGAAGGCGTGCACCAGAGGCATGTGGTCTGTACGAATGACGAAGGGCGTACCTTCTAAGAAATGGCGAAAGTGACGGACAGCCAAGTGCACCGCCAGCAATTCTCGATCGAAGGTAGAATAACCCAATTCTACCTTGGACAGTTTTCTGCTGAAGAAAGCCAATGGGCGGGGCGAGCCTTTAACCACCTGCTCGAGTACTGCACCAATAGCGACGTCGCTGGCATCGGTGGAGAGAAGGAGAGGGGCGTGTGGGATAGGAAAAGTGAGAGCCGCAGCAGTTGATAGGGCCTTCTTTGCATTGCAGAAGACTGCTTCTTGAAGGGGACCCCACTTCAAGTCCTTTGGCTTGCCCTTGAGGGAGGCGTAGAGGGGAGCAAGAGTGGCGGCAATGGCTGGCAGAAAACAGTGATAATAGTTGATCATGCCCAAGAATTCCTGCAGAGCTTTGACGGTCGAGGGCGTGGGGAAATTCTGAACGGCTGCTACCTTCTCAGGGAGGGGATGGACTCCTTCAGGAGTGATATGGTGCCCTAAGAACGACACTTCGTTGGCGCCAAAGGTACACTTGTCGTACCGGACTACTAGGCCGTTTTGTTGCAGGCGGTTGAGCACGATGCGCAGGTGATGGAGGTGTTCCTCTTTTGAGGAGGAGAACACAAGTATGTCGTCCACATAACATACACAGAAAGGGAGGTCCCCTAAGATGCCATCCATGAGACCTTGAAACGTTGCCCCAGCATTACGAAGGCCAAAACAGGAGTAATTGAAGGTGTATGTGCCAAACGGAGTGGTGATGGCGGTCTTGGGGATGTCTTCTGGGTTCATAGGCACCTGATAATACCCCTTCATGAGATCGAGCGTAGAGAAAACCTTCACTTTGTGCAGGTAGGAGGTTACATCGGCAATGTTTGGGAGGCGGTAGTGATCCAGTTCTGTTTGCATGTTCAGGCGTCTGTAATCCCCGCACGGACTGAGGGAGCCGTCTTTCTTCAGAACGATGTGTAAGGGTGACGACCATGGGCTGGAGGCCTTTTGGCAAAGGCCCATTTTTTACATTTCGGCGAACGTCTGTTTGGCGGCTGCCAATCGTTCCGGTGCTAGACGTCTGAATTTTGCGAAGACTGGGGGTCCCGTCGTCTTGATATGGTGATAAATACCGTGCTTGGCAGGAACCGTGGGCGTTTGGCGAAGTTCTGGACGGAAAACTTCCGGGTACGACGTGAGGAGGTGGGCGTAGGCATCCGTGGGTGCGCTGATGTGGAGAGCGAGGTTAGAGGGGGCGGGTTGAAGAGGTGTCGACAAGTACGAGTCTGCGTTGACCAATCGTCGGTGGGCGACATCGACCAGAAGGTGGAAATGAGAGAGGAAATCCGCACCGACGATTGGCATTGTGACGTCAGCAACGAGAAACTTCCAATTGAATTTACCGTTTCCGAACGATAATGTGAGGTTCTCGTAACCGTATGTGGGTATCGCAGATCCGTTGGCAGCTACCAAGCGGACGTCGGCAGATGTAGATAGACTACGTTGTGCCTTGAAGAGTTTCCTTGGCAAAAGAGAACGACAAGCACCCGTTTCTACCAAAAATCGCACGCCCGTTCCTGCATCCTGTAAAAAGAAAAGATTAGAAACATGGGAGGCCACCGCCACAAGCGATGGCCTACTTACACGTTTTTTGGCCACTGACAATCTTTGGCACATTTCTTCGCGGTTGCCCCGAATTTGAAGTGGTAGTAGCAAAACTGCGGCGGATGGGAGGTAGAAAGTGGCTGTAGAAGTCGTTCGTTGGGGCGCGAGCGATTGGTTTGTGGTGGGCGGCTTTGTCGCCGCTTCGGCACGTCACGGGGTAGGCGTGTATGTCCTACGGCATTCATGTCAGCTTCGGTTGACGTTGAATAGGCATCCTCGTCGTCAGGGGTGGAGGCGTTGATGGAGGTCTTGAAGTGGCTGTCCATAAGGGCGTCGGCTTTGGTCATCAAGTCCTTTATGGGTAAACTATCGACATCGGGTATGGCAGCGCGCACAGGTTCAGGTAAACGGCGTATCCAAAGGGCACGGAGTAGGTTCACCTCACGAGGAGAGCCGTCTGCGGCAGGTTGAAGGCGAGCGATACTGGTCATTTCCATGAGGGCAAGCGAAGCCCTTTGGTCCCCCAACGGTTGTTGCGAGAGCTGAAAAAGCTTTGCTATACAGGCGGCTGGCGACGGCGAGTACTGCTGCAGAAGGTATGATTTGAGGTCGTCATACGCTATTGGGGTGTCTCCTTGTTCACAAAGCCAGTCGGATATTTCTGGGAAGGTGTCCTCGGGTATCGCCGCGAGAACATAATCCGCTTTGGTGGTTGAGCGAGTCACGCCCCTGATACGAAAGTGGACTTCAGCGCGATGAAACCAAGCGAACGCTTCTCCGCTAGCGAACGGTGAAAGTTTCAATGGAGCGGCCGCAGTGCCGACTGCTGGGTTAGAGTCCGCCTCCGTCATATTACCAACGATGGAGGGGCGAGGGAGATGGGGGTGGAAGGCAGTGGGAGCGAGTCGACTTCCGGGGTCACCAATGTGACGGGCCGAGAGAGGAGTTGTGAACTCAAAGGCAGATTGGAAACGATTGAGTTATTTATTAAGGAACACTCTTCTTTATATACAAAACCTCAAGGCAACAGGACATGACCTGTTCGAGAGACAGATAATGTTACTGAGCAAAACGGAGACATGATCATTCAGGTTCTTTTTAGTGCGAGGGAAGAGCGCAGATACAACCATAATATATACAAAATAATTATGTACAATTGTGTGACACACGGTTGGTACAGCTTCAAACTATTGGAACCTACTGTAGATACAGTATATGTCTACTGTACGCTCCAGAGCCTTTAAATATATGGCCCCGAAACTATATAATAAGCTCCCACGGAACATCCGAATGATTAAAGACATTAAGGCTTTCAGGATAAATCTGAAAACTTTCTTATTTCATCAGTCATACAACAGTGACTATTTAACAGTAAATGAACAATACGCGATATGAAACGTTAAATTGTCTAAACGAACTAGGTAAAACGACAGTGGAGGCCCTGTAGAGAGTGGGGGTTCCCTTGCTGTATGGGACCGCATAATCAGCCATCAAAGTGAAGTATATAAAGTTAAGAGAGAGAGAGAGAGAGAGAGAGAGAGAGAGAGAGAGAGAGAGAGAGAGAGAGAGAGAGAGAGAGAGATAATGCATAAATGCAACAAATAAACACACAAACAATATATATATATATACATATATATATATATATATATATATATATATATATATATATATATATATATATATATATATATATATATATATATATATATATATATATATATATGTGTGTGTGTGTGTGTGTGTGTATATATATGCATTCTCATACATACATACGTACATACATACATGCAAAATACATAAGCCGTCGTGAAATTTTATCAGCAATTATAGCTATGTTAGCAGAAATTTCAAATATACAACTACACAAAACTATTGCCCATCATACTAAATTTTCATTTTCTTCTTATTTAGTCTCCAATTTTTTACATCATTCTGCTCTTTATATTTTAAGTATTGATATCATATCACTTACACACCTAATCCATTTCAACATCAATCCTTCCTAGGGATATAAGCTCGTCAACCGGGTGTCAGTATCCATTTTTCATAAAAAAAAGTAAAATCATATAAAAAAAAGAGTCTACGTATCCATATTAAAAGATGAATTCGATTCACAACTAAAGGGCTGTGGTGGACGATGTGATAACGTCCCTAACTGGTGAACGCCACACCGAGGTTCGAGTTTCACTCAAACTCGTTATTTTCTTTGGTCGTTGCAACCTCACCGTCCTAGTGAGTTAAGGATGAGGGTTTTTGGGGAGTCTATAGGTCTATCTGCTGAATCATCAGCAGCCAATGCCTGGCCCTCCTTGGTCCTATCTTGGGTGGAGACGGGGCTCGGGCGCTGATCATACGTATATATATGGTCAGTCTATGGAGAGCATTGTCCTGCTCGATAGGGCAATGTTACTGTCATTTGCCTCTGCCATTCATGACCCGCCTTTTCTTTAATGTCAAGGACATAAGGATTAAGGCTTTCAATTCAATATATATTATTCAATTTCTATTTCCAGATCTCAATGTCAAATTCTAATTCCGTCTAATAGCCACTGAAGAACTATAAATTATATTAACATTTTCTATGAAAATTACAGGAGTTAAATCTGGTTAATCCTTACTTATTTCATTTCATTATCAAACCGTTAGTTAATCCATTTTACTTCTTACATCAAAATAATATATTTTACATGGTAATTTCCGGTAACTTCGTTTATTTGAAACTTTATTTTATTTGGTTACTTTCACTTATTCATGGACATATATATATATATATATATATATATATATATATATATATATATATATATATATATATATATATATATATATATATATATATATGCATGTATATATGTATACTTTATATATATATATATATATATATATATATATATATATATATATATATATATATATATATATATATTATATGTATATTATATACATATATATATATATATATATATATATATATATATATATATATATATATATATATATATATGTATATATATATATATATATATATATATATATATATATATATATATATATATATATATATATAAAATATATATATATATATATATATATATATATATATATATATATATATATATATATATATATATATATATATATATATATATATATATATATATATATATATATATATATATATATATATATATATATATATATATATATGAAATATATTGACATAGGTGTGTGGACTGTTGAGCACAATTAAATTTGAAAAAGAATTATTTAAAGAGCCATTTGTTTTAAAAAAGTCTTTTATCTAAGACCATTAAAAAGACGAAAAGATTAGACTCAAGAAATAAAGATGATAAAAAGTAGCGAATACCGCTGTAATTTTGACAGAAATAGAATGAATAAAAAGTTGAATAAATAAAAAGAGAAAAAGATCTCGAAGCTGAATCTCTAAAAGTTGGAAGTTCTTACAGTTAATTATTTTTTGTTTCGTAAAATCAAAAGGAACATCCTAGAAACATATGATATATTTTTTTAATCACCTAGTCCATGCCCGTCATTCCTCAAATAATTTGATATATGTCCAAAGGGTTAAAAAAAAAAAAAAAAAAAAAAAAAAAAAAAAAAAAAAAAAAAAAAAAAAAAAAAAAAAAGTGATCGATATTCGTATTCTTGAATTATGACTCCGAGTATGAAAATTATTATTATTAAAATTATTGTTATTTCTAAATTTGGTAAGATTATTATCATCATTAAAATTTAAGTTATTATCATTAATATTATCAATATCATCAATAATAAACATTTTCAAATTATTACTATTATCAAAATTAATACAAATTCGTGCATTTCTTGGAATTACGATCACTG
>NC_090735.1:44291374-44303874 GCF_036898095.1 Palaemon carinicauda | reverse complement strand
CTGAATGAAAAATTAAAAAATTAACAAGCCCTTAGAAGTATTTTGTTTGATTTTACAAAATTTAATAAGTTTATACTTTAGGGTGTTACTATCCCGGCTCAATCATGTAGTAAAGTATAGAATTCTGGAAGTTTTCACTTATTCTAGAAATGAAAAAATGCGTTAAACGAAGTATTTCCTTCAAAAATATGCCATTAGAAATATTTTTATAAGATCATTTGAAAATTTATATTTTATCATTAGAAAGCTTTTTTAATTAATTTATTATATCTACTACATCTAAATATTCAAGGACAAATAAAATTTAATTTCCATACAAAGTTTTCCATTATGAGTAAGATTAAAGAAAATACAATGGAACATTGTACAGTACAGATATGAAAATTGATTGATTAAAGTAATAGATACAATCTGATTTTTTAGTACATACGCCCATTTCCTTCCAGAGCTTTCCCAGTATGACTATAATTAAGGAAAACACAATGGAACATTGATTGTACTGTACGGTTTGTGAAAATAGACTGAGACTAAAGTAAGAAATACAATCTAGATTATCTTAGTGCATACATTCATATCCTTTCAGAGCTTGCTAGTATGACTATCATAAAAAATGACACATTGTACACTACGGTTATGAGAATAAATTGACGAAAGTAAGAAATAAAATTTATATTAACCAAAGTGCATGCACCCATTTCCTTCCAGAGCTTTTCAGTATGCCTGTGATTAAAGAAAAAGAAAACAATGAAATATTGTACAGTACGGTTATAAAAATCAATTAACTAGAGTAAGAAATACAGTTTAATTGTTTTAGTATATATTGCACATCCATTTCCTTCCAGAAGCTTTCCAGTATGACTATAACTGAATAAAAATCAATGAAATATTGTACACTGCGGTATGAAAAATAGACTGACTAAAGTAATAAATACTATTTAGATTTTTTTAGTACATGCACCTATTTCCTTCCAGACCATTCCTGTATAACTATGAGAAAAGAAAAATGTAACATTGTACAGTATGGTTATGAAAATAGCTTCACTAAAGTAAGAAATACAGTTTAAGTTGTTTTTAGTATATGCGCCCATTTCCTTACAGAACATTCCTGTAAACTGATTAAAAAAAAAAAAAAAAAAAAAAAAAAAAAAAAAAAAAAAAAAAAAAAAAAAAAACAAACAAACAAACAAACAAACAATGGAAATTGTATAGTACGGCTATGAAAATAGACTAACTAACTAATAAAGACAACTTAAATTGATTAGTACAGGCAACAATGTCCTTCCAGGGCTTTCCAGTATGACTGTAATTAAAGTAAAGATAATGGAACGTAGTACATTGCGGTTTATTAAAACAGATATATTCCAAGAACTGAATTTCCCTGGAAAATGGGGAAGGAAGTACGCCCGAATGTCAGAATATCCTTCCTCTCACGTGTGTAGGTTAATTGCTTTTCCTCTTGGGCGGCCACAAAGGTGAAAGGATTATCATTTATCTCTTTGACTGACGGCTGAGAAAATCGTATAAAGTTTAATTACTGCATTCGCAGGTGACCGTTTTAATTGTTATTGCTGACTTGTGTTTTAATATTTGCACGTAACTTTCATTTATTTGTTTATGCATATTTGTATCCGTACCGGAGGTTCTTGATAAAGGATGTAAATGAAATAATGTAATTGCGATCATGTTAAAGAAATGGCAGAATAGGATTGGAAAATGAAACTATAAGAGAGATTACTCAAATGCCGTATGTGGATGAGATCCTGGTGAGGGGTAGATGGAGATGGTTTGTGCATGCTCTTCGCACTCCCCAGGAGATATTAGCTTAGCAAACTTTCAACTGGGCTAAAAAAGGCACTAGAAGAACTCAAGGCAAAGACGACTGGCGTAATCTAACTGAGGCTCTTTGCGTCAATAGGCGAGGAAGGGATGATGATGAAGATGATAAGAAATATGAATCTTACCAAATGTATCTGCGTAATAATGTGTGAAAACTAAGAGGGAAATACATATGAAAAATTAAAAAATACTTGTAGATTTTCATGGGTATTTTTTTTTGGGGGGGAGGGCTATTGTTTCTCTTATTTATGGTAATCAATTCGACCATTGAAATAATTTCTCAAAAATAATTCATACAATTGTGAAAAAAAAAATTACATTGGTGTAAATATATCATATTTTTCGCAAGCATTGAAGGTCTGAATTCCTCTCGCTCTCTCTCTCTCTCATCTCTCTCTCTCTCTCTCTCTCTCTCTCTCTTCTCTCTCTCCTCTCTCTCTCTCTCTCTCTCGGAATAGAGACTTCCAACGGATGTAGTAAAGAGTGTAACACGGGTAAACGAGTTCAAGAATAAGTTAGACAAGATCACACACGAACTCGCTAAATCATTAGAATAAATCTCTCTACCATAGAGCAAAAAGGGGAGCCTCCGCGGATGGACTAAAAATGTTTGAGACATTCAAAATCCTTGTAGCTCTCTCTCTCTCTCTCTCTCTCTCTCTCTCTCTCTCTCTCTTCTCTCTCTCTCTCTCTCTCATGGGCATTCCTTACTATTTGAGAGTATTATTGGTGATTCATTAATCTAGTTCTTTTAGCGTTAATAGATTTTAGGACTCAAACCTTTGTATTGTTTCTCAAGAGTTATTTATTTATACAAATATATAACTATTTATTTGTTTGTTTATTTACAATCTGAAGCTATATTTATGTCCGTCGCGCTTCAATTTATTTATAATTTAGATTCCATTTATTGTTGCTTTTTAATGTATTTTTAATTTGATGCGTAATATGCTCCTTAAGCTGAGTTTCACATGATTAATTTCAGGGGTAATTAGAATTTATAATTCGTTTGTGTGAATTAAAGACGTCCGATGGTATTTTGTTTCAAAAGGTAAATTTCTATTTTTGTCTTAGATTAATCTATCACTAAATATGGATTTTGGAAATATATAACCTCAGAACTCAAGTTTTTTCAACATGGAGTCTGCTAATGACAATTTTATGCAGATGATGCGAGCAAAATAGAATCGACAATTATGCAACCCCATTGTATAATCATATAAGAATAAATATTTACACAAATAGACAGATAAATGAGTACATATAGGTAAGAGAGAGAGAGAGAGAGAGAGAGGAGAGAGAGAAGAGAGAGAGAGAGAAGAGAGAGAGAGATAGAGAGAGAGAGAGAGAGAGAGAGAGAACATTGTTTTTCAGCAATTAGTGGGTCGAGTAAAATTACGGTGGTCGACATATTCATCTTAGAGCATCTGTTATGTTTGTTGAAACATATATACAGCGTTCCTTATAAAGGTTATTAGTGATAGAGCATTCCTTACAGATATATATTTTAACGATTAAGAGTTGCAAGTACAATTAACTCTGTTGTAATGGTAATATGAAGTAATGAATAAAAGATATACATAATTAACATCGTTGCGAATATTACACTGTGGCATAGAACAGGCAAGCGCATTCCTTTTGTCCTCCCAATTTCCTGAATATTAATTTTGGTTTGGTCTTTTGCTACAAGATAATCATCGACATGAAAGATTAATTCGTTTTTATTTCGTTGGTCCTGTTCCCTTTCCAGACAAAGTCAAATATTATTATTATTATTATTATTATTATTATTATTATTATTATTATTATTATTATTATTACTACCTGAGCTAAAGCTCTAGTTGGAACACAGCAAGATGCTATAAGCCCAAGGGTTCCAACATGGAAAATACTACTATTATTGTTATTATTATTATTATTATTATTATTATTATTATTATTATTATTATTATTATTATTATTAGTCAAGCTACAACCCTAGTTGAAAAAGCAAGATGATAAAAGCACAAGGGCTCCCACAGGGAAAATAGCAAGTGAGGAAAGGAAATAAGGAAATGAATAAACGATATGAGAAATGATTAACAATTAATAAAATATTTGACTAATCAACTCTTTTGGGAGTGATCTAGTACGTACAGTAGGTAAAATACGCGTTGAAATACATTTGGGTTATTTTGTTATTGTTTCATGAGAGAGAGAGAGAGAGAGAGAGAGAGAGAGAGAGAGAGAGGGAGAGAGAGAGAGAGAGAGAGAGAGAGAGAGAGAGAGAGAGAGAGAGAGAGAGAGAGAGAGAGAGAGAGTGTTGGGTAAAATTATGGTGGTCGAAATTTTACCTTTCAACGTCTATGATGTTCGTTAAAGTTATATACAACATTCCTTATAGGGGTTATTAATAATGTAATATTCTTTACAGATATATATTTTAACAATTAACAGTTGCAAGTACAATTAACTATGTTGCAATGGTAATACGTTGTTGTGAATAAAAGATATACATAATTAACATCGTTGCGACTATTACACTGGGGCATAGAACAGGCAAGCGCAATCCTATTGTTCTCCTAATTTCATGAATACTAATTTTGGTTTGGTCTTTTGCTACAAAATAATCATCTACATAAAAGATTAATTTATTTTTATTTCGTTCGTCTTGTTCCCAATCCAGACAAAGGCAACTATGGTGCTGGCGATTATCAATTATTATTATTATTATTATTATTATTATTATTATTATTATTATTATTATTATTATTATTATTATGTGTGGATGAGATCATGGTGAGGGGCAGATGGAGATAGTTCGGTAATGCTCTTCGCACTCCCCAAGAGAGATTAGGTCACCAAACTTTCAATTGGGCTCTACGAGGCACTAGAAGAGTTAGAAGACCCAGACCCTCATGGCTGAGGACTATGAAGTGTGAAGTAGGAGAGGACGATTGGAGAAGTATTGATTTAAAAGATCAAGATAGAGATGCCTGGCAAAATATAAGTGAGGCCCTTTGCATCAATAGGCGTAGGAGGAGATTATGATGATAATTATTATTATCTAAGCTACAACCTTAGTTGGCAGAGCAAGTTGCTATAAGCCCAAGGGCTCCAACAGATAAAAAGAACCATGTGAGGAAAGGGAATAGGGAAATGAATAAACGATTTGAGAAATGATTAACAATTGATGAAATATTAGACCAGTCAACTCTCTTCGAAGTAGTCTAGTACATACAATAGGTAAAAATCGCGTTGAAATACTTAAGGGGTTTTGTTATTGTTTCATGAGAGAGAGAGAGAGAGAGAGAGAGAGAGAGAGAGAGAGAGAGAGAGAGAGAGAGAGAGAGAGAGAGAGAGAGAATTGCTGTAGGTCATTACGGTGGTAATATGGTAAGTAATCTATGAGAAATCCAATGCAATGTTTAGGGTAGAAATAAACCTAGTCAATAATGGCAGTTAAATGTTCTTTTCCGGTAGTCATCAACGTTAATGTAAATTTGAAGTTTTACACGATATCTCCAGGTAACGTAATGCCATAACATCTAAAAGAATTTAGGGAAGATTAAAAAAAATGTAGGCCTATATTACTTTGCAGCTACTTCCTTTCTGCAATTGAACAGTACCTTACACAATACTAAGGGTCTCCAGGACCCGAGCGAGAAAAATCACAATCACAAGATAAACACATTTGAAAATTATTAAATATCAAACACTCATATGTCTGCAATTTATTAATGTATTTTGAAAAGGTTTCGGGTCTATGTATATCCAAGTATATTTTTTAATATGATAAGAAGAATTTTTTCAGAAGACATTAAAAGACGAAGAAAACAGCACTTCGAGCTCTGGGGGCCTTTAGTATTGTGAAAGCATCAATTATGAATCACTTAGCTTGATTGATTAATTTTGTAAAAGGTTTCCGTTAATGAGAACCTGATTATGATGTTATCAGTAATCTATCAGAATTATTGAATAAAGCTCAGAATCTATTGACGATTAGTGGTCATATACGAGTAATCTTTATCCCATAATGATTGTGTATACAAATCTCAGAAAAGTAGAAAGGAAACAGTGTCGCATTAGAAAATATATAGGAAATAACACTTCAAAACACGTTCTTAACACTAAACCTTATCCTTTGGTGGCGAAAGTTTATTCAAGTCCTTTCCAAAAACGTTATAACTTTTGGCCCAGATTCTATACCTGAGCTACAAGAAGGAAATCGCTGTAAATATTTGATACAGTAAACACTTTTGGGAACATTCAAGGTAGGCCTATGCGTATTTGGGTTTCTGAACACCTGTGATATTTCATGAACATTTTTGTGCTTTCTTGAATAGATTTTGTGTTGATGTTGACTTATGCTATTCCCGCATTTCCTTTGCAACAAAAGTTGTTACTATACTTAATGTTGCTTATCTCGAAATAGAATTTTAGGGTTGATATTTCGAAGACCGGAAATCCAGTAACGAATTTTCTAAGGATAGAGAACTGACGATAAATCCGATGTCATTATTTGGAGTGATATATATAATCTTGAGAAGTGAATATTAGAATAGAGGAATTGTCCTTTTTCAGACACTTTCAGGATTTATCATTCACTTCAATTTGGTTACAGAAAAATGCCAAGCAAAGACTCATGCAATCTGCGGTGTTTAGTAATTATTTATTTTTAAACAAAGTTTGTCTAAATATTTAATGCACAGCTTATTTACTTTCTGAAATAAAAAAAAATTCTTTCCATAATATGTAATTTATATGATATATTTAGATATACCTGAAATTGGTAGGAATTCAACATGAGCGGATGAAACAGAAAGGAATTTTTACTTGGCCAGACTTGCTTGATATTCCTGTAACCTCGGTCAAGATTGCAAGATTATAACTTGAGTTTATTTTTCATCCTGCTTATCTACCCTTTTTGTTCTAAAGTAATTTTCCTTATAAATAACTCAACTTTATTTTTAGGTAGCTCTTTGAAAATGTTGTTTGGGTAAAATAGGAGCTAGATTTGTAAATAAATAATAACTTATCTGTTACATCTCCCAATCAAGGATGAACATGTGATTAATTTTCGTGAATCACAATTAACAAATGTGTTGCTTTTCATACCCACGAAGTCAGAGATAATATTTTGGAGGTAAATAACTTATTGGAAAAGTTTGTCATCAAAATAGTCTACTCATATTTTGTATAATTTTTTTTTTTACAATTGGCTTTCATTCAACCTTACTCAAAATTATAAAAAACTTATTTCCATAATTTCTTATTTTTTAATCTAATACCGTATTATAAAGACCGGACTAAAGTGTCACAGATACTTACTGTATTCCCTCTCACCTAATCATTAATTACTGCATTCACCCTCATTTGATTTTTACTTGCTGCATTCCCCCTCACCTAATTATTACTTACTGCATTCCCCCTCACCTAATTATTACTTACTGCAGTCCCTCTCACCTAATTATTACTTACTGCATCCCCTCTCACCTAATTATTAATTACTGCATTCACCCTCACTTGATTTTTACTTGCTGCATTCCCCCTCACCTAATTATTACTTATTATACCCCCTCACCTGATTATTACTTACTGCATTCTCCCTCACCTAATTAGTAATAACTTCATCCCCCCTCACCTAATTAATATTTACTGCATTCCCTCCCCCCCCCCCCACCTAATTATTACTTACTGCATTCCCCCTCACTAAATTATTACTTACTGCATTCCCCCTCACCTGATTTTTACTTACTGAATGCCCCCTCACCTAATTATTACTTACTGCATTCGCCTCACCTAAATATTACTTACTGCATTCCCCCTTACCTGATTATTACTTACTGCATTCCCCCTCACCTGATTTTTACTTACTGAATGCCCCCTCACCTAATTATTACTTACTGCATTCCCCTCACTAAATTAATACTTACTGCATTCCCCTCACCTAGTTATTACTTACTGCATTTCCCCTCACCTAATTATTACCTACTGTATTTCCCTCACCTGATTATTACTTACTGCATTCCCCATCACTTAATTATTAATTACTTTATTCCCCCTCTCCTAATTATTACTTACTGCATTCCCCTTCACTTGATTATTACTTACTGTATTCCACTCACCTAATTAGTCCTTACTGCATTCTTCCTCCCACAATTATTACTTACTACATTCCCCTTCACCTGAATATTACTTGCGTCATTCCTCCTCATTTAATTATTACTTACTGCATTTCCCCTCACCTAATTACTACTTACTGCAATCCCCCTCACCTAATTATTACTTACTGCATTCCCCCTCACCTAATTATTACTTACTGCATTCCCCTCACCTAATTACTACTTACTGCAATCCCCCTCACCTAATTATTACCTACTGCATTTCCCCCTCACCAAATTATTACTTACGAGATAGTAGGTTGGCCAGGGCACCAGCCACCTGTTGAGATAATACCGCTAGGGTGTTATTGGATCCTTTGGCTGGCCAGACAGTATTACATTGGATCCCTCTCTGTGGTTACGGCTCCTTTTTGCTTTGCCTACACATAGAACGAATAGTGTGGCCTATTCTTTTACACATTCTCGTATTTCCTCATACACCTTCCAACACTGAAATTACCAAACACTTCCTCTTCGATCAAAGGGCAAATTACTATGCTGTAATTTTTGGATGCCTACTTTCCTCTCGGTAACGGTAGAAGAGACTCTTTAGCTATGGTAGGCAGCTCTTCTAGGCGAAGGAGTAGACACTCCAAAATCAAAACATTATTCTCTAGTCTTGGTTAGTGCCATAGCCTCTGTTCCATAGTCTTCCACTGTCTTGGGTTAGAGTTCTCTTCCTTGAAGGTACACTCGGGCACACTATTCTATCATATTTTTTTCCCCTCTTGTTTATTGAAATGATGTATTGGGCAGGCTTAATAGAAAGGCCATGGATGCCTGTTTTTTTATCAAGATGTTGTCTTTTCTTTATATGATTCTTTTACTTTGCAAAACCATCCTTACTGTCTTCCGTTCAGTTGAAGTGGCTATCCTGGAAGGTATTTAGCCTTGAATGGTGTATTGGCTCCTCCATGTTAACCAGAGTTTCCGACTTTTTTTTCTGTTGTCTATTGGTTTGATCAATCGTTTTAAATATATTTCCGTAGATATTGTTTTTGTTATAATTCTTGTTAATCTAGTTTTTAAGTATAATGTATTTTTTTAACTACCATTAATTCTTATGCTCTCTGGAGACAATGAGCAAAATCCTGGACCAGTACGTCCTAGATTTCGTCAATGTCTTCTACTGTAGTGCAATATTTGTGATCTTCATGCAAATATTCAAGACCATACAGTTGCGTCCAGACAGTATGATATTATTTTGTGCTCAGAAGCTTTTCTTTCTAATATGAGGCACTCATCTGAGCTCCTTATAACTGGGTTTAATAAGCCAATAATGTTGAAACGTGATGCTATCTCTAGAGCCAGGGGAATGGTGGTGTATATTACGATTGAGTGTCGTGCTTCTCATAAGTCCTGCTATGAATGTGGATGTCATGAGATTCAGGTAGTAAAAAAGTTTGTGGCAGGCATAACAACTTCTATTTGTGTTCGATCTACCGGAATCCTGACATAGATGATTCTATCTTTGATTTTCTTCTTACTATTTTGGCTAAGATACAAGATGATGATAGAAAGGCCTCTTCTGTCTGTGTTGGTGATTTCAATGTTCACCATAGGGAGCGGTTAAATTTTGTTTCTCCTACTGATTGCCATGGCTTAAGAGCTTTAGACTTTGCCTCTGAATCAGGCTGTGAGTAAATCATAAGTGAAGCTGCTCACAGGTCTGGTGACTACTTGGACCTCGTATTCACCGACTCCCCTGCCGTTATAACAAGTAAGGTTGGTTCTCCAGTTGGGACATCTGATCGTGCCTTGATTTTATTAGTAGTGAAGACTGACCAGCCGGTCACTGATGTATCTTACTCATGTAAGATTTCTATGAAATCTCAAGAAGACAGGAATGGGATTATGTATGATCTTTGGGGCTTGAATTGATCACAATTGTATAGTCTTGTTGATTTGGTAGTACCTTTGAATCTAGTTAACATAATTGATTAGCGTATCCCTTCCCGTGTACTAAGGTACCGAGTGAAAGACAATCTGTGGTTCAGTGATGATTGTAGACGTGCTTATTTAGAGAAGCAGGAGGCCTATCATCTTTGGATGGGTAACAGATCACATTTGACCTGGAATAACTATACTTAGCTTAGAGCTTTTGCTCAGAGAATTTATGCTTCAACTGAAAAAGAATACAATTTAACCATAAAAGAAACCCTTTCTGGTACAACCCAGGATCATAAGTGGTGGTCTACCGTTAAATCTGCACACTTTGGTGTAAATGCAACAATTCCTCCTTTACTTAAACCAGATGGCTCTGCAGCTCATTGTCCAAAGGAAAAGGCAACCCTTTTGGCAGATGTGTTTGACAGCAAGCAGAGTAATGAGAAACTCCAATTTCCTCATTCTTGTTTTCCTGAGGCTAAACTAACTAGTTTAGCTTTTTGATCTCGTGAAATTAAAGCTCTGTTGATGGACTTTGATGCTTATGGAGGTATAGACCCAAATAGTATATTCCCTTTGTTTTTTGTTTTTTATAAAGACTGCATATTTCTTAGCTCCAAAGTTATCTGTAATTTTGCGCAATTTAGCAAGAAAAGGAGCTTTTAGCATTAATATGAGAATTGGTAAAGTTACTCCACTATGTAATGTGTTTGCGGTAGCTCAAGTCCAACTGATCACCGCCTTAATTCCATAACTCTCATATTATCAAAGGTTTTTGAACGGGTTTTGGCAAAACGTCTTAATAGGTTTGCTGAAGGTAATCATCTGTTCCCTAGTTTGCAATTTAGTTTTCGTAAAGGCCTTGGAGAATATGATGCCCTTCTTACAATCTCCAATGCCGTACAGAAATCCCCCAATTGTTGTCAGGAAGTTCACATGATTGGCCTTGATATTAGTGCTGCTTATGACCTTCTTAATCATGAGGCTCTTGTTTTCAAACTCAGACAGTTGAGAGTGGGTGGGTTGTTTCTTACATTCATTATTGAATTTTTAAGGAATAGAATCTCAGAGTTGTTGTTGATGGGCACTCTAGTAAGTATAGGAATGTGATATATGGTGTTCCTCAGGGTAGTGTTCTTGGCTCATTACTCTTCATACTATATACACATGACATGTGGTTTGGACTCGAAAACAAGCTTGTTGCATATGCAGAAGATGCTACTCTCTTTGCATCAGTTCCATCCCCTGAAAGTAGTCTGGGATTGCTGAATCCCTTAAGAGAGATCTAGCTGAAATTAGTGATGGTGCAAATTATGGGGTATGAAATTGAATCCTAACAAAGCTCAAAGTATGATTGTAAGTAGGCCAAGGACTGTGGCTCCTCAACATCCGGGTCTCACCGTTGTTAATGGTTTTTATTTTTTTTTATTTTGTATGATTCTTTTAAAATTTTAGGTGTGATTCTCGGTAGCAAATTCAATCGCACAAAAATTAGCTTATTGAGAGAGTTCTAGGATTTTTTGGTGATCGATCTATTCTGAAGAGATGTTTTAGTTCTTTCATTTTACCTTGTTTCGAGTATTTTTCTACTGTCTTGTCTTCATCTGCTGATTCTCATCTTAATTTTGTTGGCCAGGAACTTATGGTCTATTAAATATATTATTCCTAATCTAGATATTAATCTCTGGCTCCTTCGTTCAATTAGTTCATTATGTATGTTGCATATGGGCTATTTTTTCCTGTTGGGCTTATAGCATCTTCCTTTTCCAACTAGGTTTGTAGCTTAGATAGTAATAATCATAATAATAATAATAATAATAATACTGCATTCCCCCTCACCTAATTATTACTTACTGCATGCCCCCTCACCTAATTATCAATTACTGCATTCCCCCTCACCTGATTATTACTTACTGCATTTCCCCTCACCTAATTATTACTCACTGCATTCCCTCGCCTAAATAATAGTTTCTGCATTTCCCCTCATCTAATTATTACTCACTGCATTCCCATCGCCTAATTATTACTGTCTGAATTGCCCCTCACCTGATTATTACTTACTGCATTTCCCTCGCCTGAATATTACTTTCTGCATTTCCCCTCACCTGATTATTACTTACTGCATTCACCTCGCCTAATTATTACTTTCTGCATTGTCCCTCACCTTAATATTACTTTCTGCATTTCCCATCACCTGTTTATTACTTAGTGCATTCCCCCCACTTAATTATTACTTTCTGCATTCCCCCTCACCTAATTATTACTTTCTGCATTTCCCCTCACCTGTTTATTACTTAGTGCATTCCCCCCACTTAATTATTACTTTCTGCATTCCCCCTCACCTAATTATTACTTTCTGCATTTCCCCTCACCTGTTTATTACTTAGTGCATTCCCCCCACTTAATTATTACTTTCTGCATTCCCCTCACCTAATTATTACTTTCTGCATTTCCCCTCACCTGTTTATTACTTAGTGCATTCCCCCCACTTAATTATTACTTTCTGCATTCCCCTCACCTAATTATTACTTTCTGCATTTCCCCTCACCTGTTTATTACTTAGTGCATTCCCCCCACTTAATTATTACTTTCTGCATTCCCCTCACCTAATTATTACTTTCTGCATTTCCCCTC
>NC_090735.1:44276374-44286374 GCF_036898095.1 Palaemon carinicauda | reverse complement strand
GTAGTACGTTTAATTACTTTTACTTAATATTGTTTGGTAATACTTTTTTTAAATATGGTACGTTTAACTGCTTTTGCTTGATATTGTTTGGTAATACTTTTATTAATGTGGTACGTTTAATTACTTTTGCTTGATATTGTTAGATAATACTTAGATTTTTTTTAAATGTGGTACGTTTAACTACTTTTAATTGATATTGTTTGGTAATACTTTTTTAATCTAGTGCGTTTAATTAATTTTACTTGATATTATTTGGTAATACTTATTTTCAAATATGGAACGTTTAACTACTTTTGCTTGATATTGTTTGGTAATACTTTTATTTTAATGTAGTACGTTTATTTACCCTTGCCTGACATTGTTAGGTAATACTTTTTTTAATGGGGTATGTTTAAAGACTTTTGCTTGATTATGTTTAGTAATACTTTTATGTGGTACGTTTAATTACTTTTCCTTTATATTGTTTGGTAATACATTTTTAATGTGGTGCCCTAAATTACTTTTGCTGGATATTGTTTGCTGATACTTTTATTAATGCGGTACGTTTAATTACTTTTGATCGATATTGTTTGGTAATACTTTTATTAATGTGATACATTTAATTACTTTTGCTTGATATTGTTGTTAATACTTTCATTAATGTGGTACGTTTAATTACCTTTGCTGGATATTGTTTGTTAATACTTTTATTAACGTGGTACGTTTAATAACTTTTGTTCGATATTGTTTGGTAATACTTTTATTAATGTGGTACGTTTAATTCATTTTGCTCGATATTGTTGGGTAGTACTTTTATTAATGTGGTATGTTTAATTACTTTTGCTCGATATTGTTTGGTAATACTTTATTAATGCGGTACGTTTAATTACTTTTGCTCGATATTGTTTGTTAATACTTTTATTAATGTGGTACGCTTAATTACTTTTGCTTGATATTGTTTGGTAATACTCTATTATTGTAGTACGTTTAATTACTTTTGCTCGATATTGTTTGGTAATACTTTTGTTAATGTTGTATGTTTAATTACTTTTGCTCGATATTGTTTGGTAATACTTTCATTAATGTGGTACGTTTAATTACTTTTGGTCGATATTCTTGGGTAATACTTTTATTAATGTGGTACGTTTAATTACTTTTGCTCGATATTGTTTGGTAATACTTTATTAATGCGGTACGTTTAATTACTTTTGCTTGATATTGCTTGGTAATACTTTTATTATTCTAGTATATTTAATTACTTTTGCTCGATATTGCTTGGTAATACTTTTATTAATATGGTACGTTTAATTACTTTTGCTCGATATTGTTTGGTAATACTTTTATTAATGTGGTACGTTTAATTACTTTTGCTTGATATTTTTTTGGTAATATTTTATTAATGTGGTACGTTTAATTACTTTTGCTCGATATTGCTTGGTAATACTTTTATCATTGTGGTACATTTAATTACTTTTGCTCGATATTGCTTGGTAATACTTTTATTAATGTGGTACGTTTAATTACTTTTGCTTGATATTGCTTGGTAATACTTTTATTAATGTGGTACGTTTAATTCATTTTGCTCGATATTGTTGGGTAGTACTTTTATTAATATGGTACGTTTATTACTTTTGCTCGATATTGTTTGGTTATACTTTTATTAATGTGGTATGTTTAATTACTTTTGCTCGGTATCGTTTGGTAATACTTTATTTTTTTGGTACGTTTAATTACATTTACTCAATATTGTTTGGTAATACTTTATTAATGTGGTGTGTTTAATTACTTTTGCTTGATATTGCTTGGTAATACTTTTATTAATGTAGTATATTTAATTACTTTTGCTTCATATTGTTTGGTAATAATTTCATTATTATAGTACGTTTAATTACTTTTGCTCGATATTGCTTGGTAATACTTTTATTAATGTGGGACTTTAAATTCATTTTGCTCGATATTGCCGGGTAGTACTTTTATTAATGTGGTACGTTTAATTACTTTTGCTTGATATTGTTTGGTAATATTTTATTAATGTGGTACATTTAATTACTTTTGCTCGATATTGTTTGTTAATACTTTTATTAGTGTGGTACATTTAATTACTTTTGCTCGATATTGTTTGGTAATACTTTACTATTGTGGTACGTTTAATTACTTTTGCTCAATATTGCTTGGTAATACTTTTATTAATGTGGTATGTTTAATTACTTTTGCTCGATATTGCTTGCTAATACTTTTATTATTGTGGTACGTTTAATTACTTTTGCTCGATATTTCTTGGTAATACTTTTATTAATGTGGTACGTTTAATTACTTTTGCTCGATATTGCCTGGTAATACTTTTATTAATGCGGTACGTTTAATTCATTTTGCTCGATATTGTTGGGTAGTACTTTTATTAATGTGGTACGTTTAATTTCTTTTGCTCGATATTTTTTAGTAATACTTTATTATTTTGGTACGTTTAATTACTTTTGCTCGATATTGTTTGGTAATACTTTTATTATTGTGGTACTTTTAATTACTATTGCTCGATATTGCTTGGTAATACTTTTATTATTGTGGTACATTTAATTACTTCTGCTCGATATTGCTTGGTAATACTTTTATTAATATGGTACGTTTAATTACTTTTGCTCGATATTGTTGGGTAGTACTTTTATTAATGTGGTACGTTTAATTACTTTTGCTTGATATTGTTTGGTAATACTCTATTATTGTAGTACGTTTAATTACTTTTGCTCGATATTGTTTGGTAATACTTTTGTTAATGTTGTACGTTTAATTACTTTTGCACGATATTGTTTGGTAATACTTTCATTAATGTGGTACGTTTAAATACTTTTGGTCGATATTCTTGGGTAATACTTTTATTAATGTGGTATGTTTAATTACTTTTGCTCGATATTGTTTGGTAATACTTTATTAATGCGGTACGTTTAATTACTTTTGCTTGATATAGCATGGTAATACTTTTATTATTCTAGTATATTTAATTACTTTTGCTCGATATTGCTTGGTAATACTTTTATTAATATGGTACGTTTAATTACTTTTGCTCGATATTGTTTGGTAATACTTTTATTAATGTGGTACGTTTAATTACTTTTGCTTGATATTTTTTGGTAATATTTTATTAATGTGGTACGTTTAATTACTTTTGGTCGATATTCTTGGGTAAAGCTTTTATTAATGTTGTACGTTTAATTACTTTTGCTTGATATTTTTTGGTAATATTTTATTAATGTGGTACGTTTAATTACTTTTGCTCGATATTGCTTGGTAATACTTTTATCATTGTGGTACATTTAATTACTTTTGCTCGATATTGCTTGGTAATACTTTTATTAATGTGGTACGTTTAATTACTTTTGCTTGATATTGCCTTGTAATACTTTTATTAATGTGGTACGTTTAATTACTTTTGCTCGATATTGTTGGGTAGTACTTTTATTAATATGGTACGTTTATTACTTTTGCTCGATATTGTTTGGTAATACTTTTATTAATGTGGTACGTTTAATTACTTTTGCTCGATATTGTTTGGTAATACTTTATTTTTTTGGAATGTTTAAGTACATTTACTCAATATTGTTTGGTAATACTTTATTAATGTGGTATGTTTTATTACTTTTGCTTGATATTGCTTGGTAATACGTTTATTAATGTAGTATATTTAATTACTTTTGCTTCATATTGTTTGGTAATAATTTTATTATTATGGTACGTTTAATTACTTTTGCTCGATATTGCTTGGTAATACTTTTATTAATGTGGTACGTTAAATTCATTTTGCTCGATATTGCCGGGTAGTACTTTTATTAATGTGGTATGTTTAATTACTTTTGCTTGATATTGTTTGGTAATATTTTATTAATGTGGTACATTTAATTACTTTTGCTCGATATTGTTTGTTAATACTTTTATTAATGTGGTACATTTAATTACTTTTGCTCGATATTGTTTGGTAATACTTTATTATTGTGGTACGTTTAATTACTTTTGCTCGATATTGCTTGGTAATACTTTTATCATTGTGGTACATTTAATTACTTTTGCTCGATATTGCTTGGTAATACTTTTATTAATGTGGTATGTTTAATTAATTTTGCTTGATATTGCCTGGTAATACTTTTATTAATGTGGTACGTTTAATTCATTTTGCTCGATATTGTTGGGTAGTACTTTTATTAATATGGTACGTTTATTACTTTTGCTCGATATTGTTTGGTAATACTTTTATTAATGTGGTACGTTTAATTACTTTTGCTCGATATTGTTTGGTAATACTTTATTTTTTTGGTACGTTTAATTACATTTACTTAATATTGTTTGGTAATACTTTATTAATGTGGTACGTTTAATTACTTTTGCTTGATATTGTTTGGTAATATTTTATTAATGTGGTACGTTTAATTACTTCTGCTCGATATTGTTTGTTAATACATTTATTAATGTGGTACATTTAATTACTTTTGCTCGATATTGTTTTGTAATACTTTACTATTGTGGTACGTTTAATTACTTTTGCTCGATATTGCTTGGTAATACTTTTATTAATGTGTTATGTTTAATTACTTTTGCTCGATATTGCTTGCTAATACTTTTATTTTTGTGGTACGTTTAATTACTTTTGCTCGATATTTCTTGGTAATACTTTTATTAATGTGGTACGTTTAATTACTTTTGCTCGATATTGCCTGGTAATACTTTTATTAATGCGGTACGTTTAATTCATTTTGCTCGATATTGTTGGGTAGTACTTTTATTAATGTGGTACGTTTAATTACTTTTGCTCGATATTTTTTAGTAATACTTTATTATTTTGGTACGTTTAATTACTTTTGCTCCATATTGTTTGGTAATACTTTTATTATTGTGGTACTTTTAATTACTATTGCTCGATATTGCTTGGTAATACTTTTATTATTGTGATACATTTAATTACTTCTGCTCGATATTGCTTGGTAATACTTTTATTAATGTGGTACGTTTAATTACTTTTGCTCGATATTGTTGGGTAGTACTTTTATTAATGTGGTACATTTAATTACTTTTGCTCGATATTGTTTGGTAATACTTTATTATTTTAGTACGTTTAATTACATTTGATCGATATTGCTTGGTAATACTTTATTAATGCAATACGTTTAATTACTTTTGCTTGATATTGCTTGGTAATACTTTTATTAATGTAGTATATTTAATTACTTCTGCTCGATATTGCTTGGTAATAATTTAATTAATATGGTACGTCTAATTACTTTTGCTCGATATTGCTTGGTAATACTTTCATTAATGTGGTACGTTTAATTTATTTTGCTCGATATTGTTGGGTAGTACTTTTATTAATTTGGTACGTTTAATTACTTTTGCTCGATATTGTTTGGTAATACTTTATTAATGCGGTACGTTTAATTACTTTTGCTTGATATTGCTTGGTAATACTTTTATTATTCTAGTATATTTAATTACTTTTGCTCGATATTGCTTGGTAATACTTTTATTAATATGGTACGTTTAATTACTTTTGCTCGATATTGTTTGGTAATACTTTTATTAATGTGGTACGTTTAATTACTTTTGCTTGATATTTTTTTGGTAATATTTTATTAATGTGGTACGTTTAATTACTTTTGGTCGATATTCTTGGGTAAAGCTTTTATTAATGTGGTACGTTTAATTACTATTGCTTGATATTTTTTCGTAATATTTTATTAATGTGGTACGTTTAATTACTTTTGCTCGATATTGCTTGGTAATACTTTTATCATTGTGGTACATTTAATTACTTTTGCTCGATATTGCTTGGTAATACTTTTATTAATGTGGTACGTTTAATTACTTTTGCTTGATATTGCCTGGTAATACTTTTATTAATGTGGTACGTTTAATTCATTTTGCTCGATATTGTTGGGTAGTACTTTTATTAATATGGTACGTTTATTACTTTTGCTCGATATTGTTTGGTTATACTTTTATTAATGTGGTACGTTTAATTACTTTTGCTCGGTATTGTTTGGTAATACTTTATTTTTTGGTACGTTTAATTACATTTACTCAATATTGTTTGGTAATACTTTATTAATGTGGTATGTTTAATTACTTTTGCTTGATATTGCTTGGTAATACTTTTATTAATGTAGTATATTTAATTACTTTTGCTTCATATTGTTTGGTAATAATTTCATTATTATGGTACGTTTAATTACTTGTGCTCGATATTGCTTGGTAATACTTTTATTAATGTGGGACGTTAAATTCATTTTGCTCGATATTGCCGGGTAGTACTTTTATTAATGTGGTACGTTTAATTACTTTTGCTTGATATTGTTTGGTAATATTTTATTAATGTGGTACATTTAATTACTTTTGCTCGATATTGTTTGTTAATACTTTTATTAATGTGGTACATTTAATTACTTTTGCTCGATATTGTTTGGTAATACTTTACTATTGTGGTACGTTTAATTACTTTTGCTCAATATTTCTTGGTAATACTTTTATTAATGTGGTATGTTTAATTACTTTTGCTCGATATTGCTTGCTAATACTTTTATTATTGTGGTACGTTTAATTACTTTTGCTCGATATTTCTTGGTAATACTTTTATGAATGTGGTACGTTTAATTACTTTTGCTCGATATTGCCTGGTAATACTTTTATTAATGCGGTACGTTTAATTCATTTTGCTCGATATTGTTGGGTAGTACTTTTATTAATGTGGTACGTTTAATTTCTTTTGCTCGATATTTTTTAGTAATACTTTATTATTTTGGTACGTTTAATTACTTTTGCTCGATATTGTTTGGTAATACTTTTATTATTGTGGTACTTTTAATTACTATTGCTCGATATTGCTTGGTAATACTTTTATTATTGTGGTACATTTAATTACTTCTGCTCGATATTGCTTGGTAATACTTTTATTAATACGGTACGTTTAATTACTTTTGCTCGATATTGTTGGGTAGTACTTTTATTAATGTGGTAGGTTTAATTACTTTTGCTTGATATTGTTTGGTAATACTCTATTATTGTAGTACGTTTAATTACTTTTGCTCGATATTGTTTGGTAATACTTTTGTTAATGTTGTACGTTTAATTACTTTTGCTCGATATTGTTTGGTAATACTTTCATTAATGTGGTACGTTTAAATACTTTTGGTCGATATTCTTGGGTAATACTTTTATTAATGTGGTACGTTTAATTACTTTTGCTCGATATTGTTTGGTAATACTTTATTAATGCGGTACGTTTAATTACTTTTGCTTGATATAGCTTGGTAATACTTTTATTATTCTAGTATATTTAATTACTTTTGCTCGATATTGCTTGGTAATACTTTTATTAATATGGTACGTTTAATTACTTTTGCTCGATATTGTTTGGTAATACTTTTATTAATGTGGTACGTTTAATTACTTTTGCTTGATATTTTTTGGTAATATTTTATTAATGTGGTACGTTTAATTACTTTTGGTCGATATTCTTGGGTAAAGCTTTTATTAATGTTGTACGTTTAATTACTTTTGCTTGATATTTTTTGGTAATATTTTATTAATGTGGTACGTTTAATTACTTTTGCTCGATATTGCTTGGTAATACTTTTATCATTGTGGTACATTTAATTACTTTTGCTCGATATTGCTTGGTAATACTTTTATTAATGTGGTACGTTTAATTACTTTTGCTTGATATTGCCTGGTAATACTTTTATTAATGTGGTACGTTTAATTACTTTTGCTCGATATTGTTGGATAGTACTTTTATTAATATGGTACGTTTATTACTTTTGCTCGATATTGTTTGGTAATACTTTTATTAATGTGGTACGTTTAATTACTTTTGCTCGATATTGTTTGGTAATACTTTATTTTTTTGGAACGTTTAAGTACATTTACTCAATATTGTTTGGTAATACTTTATTAATGTGGTATGTTTTAATACTTTTGCTTGATATTGCTTGGTAATACGTTTATTAATGTAGTATATTTAATTACTTTTGCTTCATATTGTTTGGTAATAATTTTATTATTATGGTACGTTTAATTACTTTTGCTCGATATTGCTTGGTAATACTTTTATTAATGTGGTACGTTAAATTCATTTTGCTCGATATTGCCGGGTAGTACTTTTATTAATGTGGTATGTTTAATTACTTTTGCTTGATATTGTTTGGTAATATTTTATTAATGTGGTACATTTAATTACTTTTGCTCGATATTGTTTGTTAATACTTTTATTAATGTGGTACATTTAATTACTTTTGCTCGATATTGTTTGGTAATACTTTATTATTGTGGTACGTTTAATTACTTTTGCTCGATATTGCTTGGTAATACTTTTATCATTGTGGTACATTTAATTACTTTTGCTCGATATTGCTTGGTAATACTTTTATTAATGTGGTATGTTTAATTAATTTTGCTTGATATTGCCTGGTAATACTTTTATTAATGTGGTACGTTTAATTCATTTTGCTCGATATTGTTGGGTAGTACTTTTATTAATATGGTACGTTTATTACTTTTACTCGATATTGTTTGGTAATACTTTTATTAATGTGGTACGTTTAATTACTTTTGCTCGATATTGTTTGGTAATACTTTATTTTTTTGGTACGTTTAATTACATTTACTTAATATTGTTTGGTAATACTTTATTAATGTGGTACGTTTAATTACTTTTGCTTGATATTGTTTGGTAATATTTTATTAATGTGGTACGTTTAATTACTTTTGCTCGATATTGTTTGTTAATACTTTTATTAATGTGGTACATTTAATTACTTTTGCTCGATATTGTTTTGTAATACTTTACTATTGTGGTACGTTTAATTACTTTTGCTCGATATTGCTTGGTAATACTTTTATTAATGTGTTATGTTTAATTACTTTTGCTCGATATTGCTTGCTAATACTTTTATTTTTGTGGTACGTTTAATTACTTTTGCTCGATATTTCTTGGTAATACTTTTATTAATGTGGTACGTTTAATTACTTTTGCTCGATATTGCCTGGTAATACTTTTATTAATGCGGTACGTTTAATTCATTTTGCTCGATATTGTTGGGTAGTACTTTTATTAATGTGGTACGTTTAATTACTTTTGCTCGATATTTTTTAGTAATACTTTATTATTTTGGTACGTTTAATTACTTTTGCTCCATATTGTTTGGTAATACTTTTATTATTGTGGTACTTTTAATTACTATTGCTCGATATTGCTTGGTAATACTTTTATTATTGTGGTACATTTAATTACTTCTGCTCGATATTGCTTGGTAATACTTTTATTAATGTGGTACGTTTAATTACTTTTGCTCGATATTGTTGGGTAGTACTTTTATTAATGTGGTACATTTAATTACTTTTGCTCGATATTGTTTGGCAATACTTTATTATTTTAGTACGTTTAATTACATTTGATCGATATTGTTTGGTAATACTTTATTAATGCAATACGTTTAATTACTTTTGCTTGATATTGCTTGGTAATACTTTTATTAATGTAGTATATTTAATTACTTCTGCTCGATATTGCTTGGTAATAATTTAATTAATATGGTACGTTTAATTACTTTTGCTCGATATTGCTTGGTAATACTTTCATTAATGTGGTACGTTTAATTTATTTTGCTCGATATTGTTGGGTAGTACTTTTATTAATTTGGTACGTTTAATTACTTTTGCTTGATATTGTTTGGTAATATTTTATTATTTCGGTACGTTTAATTACTTTTGCTCGATATTGTTTGGTAATACTTTACTATTGTGGTACGTTTAATTACTTTTGCTCGATATTGCTTATTAATACTTTTATTAATTTGGTACGTTTAATTACTTTTGCTCGTTATTGCTTGGTAATAGTTTTATTATTGTGGTACGTTTAATTACTTTTGCTCGATATTGCTTGGTAACACTTTTATTAATGTGGTATGTTTAATTACTTTTGCTCGATATTGTTTGGTAATACTTTTATTAATGCGGTACGTTTAATTCATTTTGCTCGATATTG
>NC_090735.1:44256374-44271374 GCF_036898095.1 Palaemon carinicauda | reverse complement strand
TATGCCTACAGTGACTCTACCGAGTGAGCTATCAAGAGAGAATAAAAGTTTATGACAAATCTCCGTACATATTCCTATCGAATTTAGGAATCTGTTCATAGACTTGAAATAAACCTATCTCGACCATGATAGCTGAATCGTGAGTTTGTAACACGTGGTTATTTTAAATGAACATATATCACAAGCACACGTGATTTCAATCAATGTAAATATCACCCACGAACGGCATTTAATACCGAATTCTATCTGGGAATATATATCCACTTGGAATTCATTTTATGGTAACAGCTTCTGGTCGGGTGGAGATTCGAACCCCCACCTGTGCGGCTTGAAACTATGCCTACAGTGACTCTACCGAGTGAGCTATCAAGAGAGAATAAAAGTTTATGACAAATCTCCGTACATATTCCTATCGAATTTAGGAATCTGTTCATAGACTTGAAATAAACCTATCTTGACCATGATAGCTGAATCGTGAGTTTGTAACACGTGGTTATTTTAAATGAACATATATCACAAGCACACGTGATTTCAATCAATGTAAATATCACCCACGAACGGCATTTAATACCGAATTCTATCTGGGAATATATATCAACTTGGAATTCATTTTATGGTAACAGCTTCTGGCCGGGTGGAGATTCGAACCCCCACCTGTGCGGCTTGAAACTATGCCTACAGTGACTCTACCGAGTGAGCTATCAAGAGAGAATAAAAGTTTATGACAAATCTCCGTACATATTCCTATCGAATTTAGGAATCTGTTCATAGACTTGAAATAAACCTATCTCGACCATGATAGCTGAATCGTGAGTTTGTAACACGTGGTTATTTTAAATGAACATATATCACAAGCACACGTGATTTCAATCAATGTAAATATCACCCACGAACGACATTTAATACCGAATTCTATCTGGGAATATATATCCACTTGTATTCATTTGATGGTAACAGCTTCTGGCCGGGTGGAGATTCGAACCCCCACCTGTGCGGCTTGAAACTATGCCTACAGTCACTCTACCGAGTGAGCTATCAAGAGAGAATAAAAGTTTATGACAAATCTCCGTACATATTCCTATCGAATTTAGGAATCTGTTCATAGACTTGAAATAAACCTATCTCGACCATGATAGCTGAATCGTGAGTTTGTAACACGTGGTTATTTTAAATGAACATATATCACAAGCACACGTGATTTCAATCAATGTAAATATCACCCACGAACGGCATTTAATACCGAATTCTATCTGGGAATATATATCCACTTGGAATTCATTTTATGGTAACAGCTTCTGGCCGGGTGGAGATTCGAACCCCCACCTGTGCAGCTTGAAACTATGCCTACAGTGACTCTACCGAGTGAGCTATCAAGAGAGAATAAAAGTTTATGACAAATCTCCGTACATATTCCTATCGAATTTAGGAATCTGTTCATAGACTTGAAATAAACCTATCTCGACCATGATAGCTGAATCGTGAGTTTGTAACACGTGGTTATTTTAAATGAACATATATCACAAGCACACGTGATTTCAATCAATGTAAATATCACCCACGAACGGCATTTAATACCGAATTCTATCTGGGAATATATATCCACTTGGAATTCATTTGATGGTAACAGCTTCTGGCCGGGTGGAGATTCGAACCCCCACCTGTGCGGCTTGAAACTATGCCTACAGTGACTCTACCGAGTGAGCTATGAAGAGAGAATAAAAGTTTATGACAAATCTCCGTACATATTCCTATCGAATTTAGGAATCTGTTCATAGACTTGAAATAAACCTATCTCGACCATGATAGCTGAATCGTGAGTTTGTAACACGTGGTTATTTTAAATGAACATATATCACAAGCACACGTGATTTCAATCAATGTAAATATCACCCACGAACGGCATTTAATACCGAATTCTATCTGGGAATATATATCCACTTGGAATTCATTTTATGGTAACAGCTTCTGGCCGGGTGGAGATTCGAACCCCCACCTGTGCGGCTTGAAACTATGCCTACAGTGACTCTACCGAGTGAGCTATCAAGAGAGAATAAAAGTTTATGACAAATCTCCGAACATATTCCTATCGAATTTAGGAATCTGTTCATAGACTTGAAATAAACCTATCTCGACCATGATAGCTGAATCGTGAGTTTGTAACACGTGGTTATTTTAAATGAACATATATCACAAGCACACGTGATTTCAATCAATGTAAATATCACCCACGAACGGCATTTAATACCGAATTCTATCTGGGAATATATATCCACTTGTATTCATTTGATGGTAACAGCTTCTGGCCGGGTGGAGATTCGAACCCCCACCTGTGCGGCTTGAAACTATGCCTACAGTCACTCTACCGAGTGAGCTATCAAGAGAGAATAAAAGTTTATGACAAATCTCCGTACATATTCCTATCGAATTTAGGAATCTGTTCATAGACTTGAAATAAACCTATCTCGACCATGATAGCTGAATCGTGAGTTTGTAACACGTGGTTATTTTAAATGAACATATATCACAAGCACACGTGATTTCAATCAATGTAAATATCACCCACGAACGGCATTTAATACCGAATTCTATCTGGGAATATACATCCACTTGGAATTCATTTTATGGTAACAGCTTCTGGCCGGGTGGAGATTCGAACCCCCACCTGTGCAGCTTGAAACTATGCCTACAGTGACTCTACCGAGTGAGCTATCAAGAGAGAATAAAAGTTTATGACAAATCTCCGTACATATTCCTATCAAATTTAGGAATCTGTTCATAGACTTGAAATAAACCTATCTCGACCATGATAGCTGAATCGTGAGTTTGTAACACGTGGTTATTTTAAATGAACATATATCACAAGCACACGTGATTTCAATCAATGTAAATATCACCCACGAACGGCATTTAATACCGAATTCTATCTGGGAATATATATCCACTTGGAATTCATTTGATGGTAACAGCTTCTGGCCGGGTGGAGATTCGAACCCCCACCTGTGCGGCTTGAAACTATGCCTACAGTGACTCTACCGAGTGAGCTATCAAGAGAGAATAAAAGTTTATGACAAATCTCCGTACATATTCCTATCGAATTTAGGAATCTGTTCATAGACTTGAAATAAACCTATCTCGACCATGATAGCTGAATCGTGAGTTTGTAACACGTGGTTATTTTAAATGAACATATATCACAAGCACACGTGATTTCAATCAATGTAAATATCACCCACGAACGGCATTTAATACCGAATTCTATCTGGGAATATATATCCACTTGGAATTCATTTTATGGTAACAGCTTCTGGCCGGGTGGAGATTCGAACCCCCACCTGTGCGGCTTGAAACTATGCCTACAGTGACTCTACCGAGTGAGCTATCAAGAGAGAATAAAAGTTTATGACAAATCTCCGTACATATTCCTATCGAATTTAGGAATCTGTTCATAGACTTGAAATAAACCTATCTCGACCATGATAGCTGAATCGTGAGTTTGTAACACGTGGTTATTTTAAATGAACATATATCACAAGCACACGTGATTTCAATCAATGTAAATATCACCCACGAACGGCATTTAATACCGAATTCTATCTGGGAATATATATCCACTTGGAATTCATTTTATGGTAACAGCTTCAGGCCGGGTGGAGATTCGAACCCCCACCTGTGCGGCTTGAAACTATGCCTACAGTGACTCTACCGAGTGAGCTATCAAGAGAGAATAAAAGTTTATGACAAATCTCCGTACATATTCCTATCGAATTTAGGAATCTGTTCATAGACTTGAAATAAACCTATCTCGACCATGATAGCTGAATCGTGAGTTTGTAACACGTGGTTATTTTAAATGAACATATATCACAAGCACACGTGATTTCAATCAATGTAAATATCACCCACGAACGGCATTTAATACCGAATTTTATCTGGGAATATATATCCACTTGGAATTCATTTTATGGTAACAGCTTCTGGCCGGGTGGAGATTCGAACCCCCACCTGTGCGGCTTGAAACTATGCCTACAGTGACTCTACCGAGTGAGCTATCAAGAGAGAATAAAAGTTTATGACAAATATCCGTACATATTCCTATCGAATTTAGGAATCTGTTCATAGACTTGAAATAAACCTATCTCGACCATGATAGCTGAATCGTGAGTTTGTAACACGTGGTTATTTTAAATGAACATATATCACAAGCACACGTGATTTCAATCAATGTAAATATCACCCACAAAAGGCATTTAATACCGAATTCTATCTGGGAATATATATCCACTTGGAATTCATTTTATGGTAACAGCTTCTGGCCGGGTGGAGATTCGAACCCCCACCTGTGCGGCTTGAAACTATGCCTACAGTGACTCTACCGAGTGAGCTATCAAGAGAGAATAAAAGTTTATGACAAATCTCCGTACATATTCCTATCGAATTTAGGAATCTGTTCATAGACTTGAAATAAACCTATCTCGACCATGATAGCTGAATCGTGAGTTTGTAACACGTGGTTATTTTAAATGAACATATATCACAAGCACACGTGATTTCAATCAATGTAAATATCACCCACGAACGGCATTTAATACCGAATTCTATCTGGGAATATATATCCACTTGGAATTCATTTGATGGTAACAGCTTCTGGCCGGGTGGAGATTCGAACCCCCACCTGTGCGGCTTGAAACTATGCCTACAGTGACTCTACCGAGTGAGCTATCAAGAGAGAATAAAAGTTTATGACAAATCTCCGTACATATTCCTATCGAATTTAGGAATCTGTTCATAGACTTGAAATAAACCTATCTCGACCATGATAGCTGAATCGTGAGTTTGTAACACGTGGTTATTTTAAATGAACATATATCACAAGCACACGTGATTTCAATCAATGTAAATATCACCCACGAACGGCATTTAATACCGAAATCTATCTGGGAATATATATCCACTTAGAATTCATTTTATGGTAACAGCTTCAGGCCGGGTGGAGATTCGAACCCCCACCTGTGCGGCTTGAAACTATGCCTACAGTGACTCTACCGAGTGAGCTATCAAGAGAGAATAAAAGTTTATGACAAATCTCCGTACATATTCCTATCGAATTTAGGAATCTGTTCATAGACTTGAAATAAACCTATCTCGACCATGATAGCTGAATCGTGAGTTTGTAACACGTGGTTATTTTAAATGAACATATATCACAAGCACACGTGATTTCAATCAATGTAAATATCACCCACGAACGGCATTTAATACCGAATTCTATCTGGGAATATATATCCACTTGGAATTCATTTTATGGTAACAGCTTCTGGCCGGGTGGAGATTCGAACCCCCACCTGTGCGGCTTGAAACTATGCCTACAGTGACTCTACCGAGTGAGCTATCAAGAGAGAATAAAAGTTTATGACAAATCTCCGTACATATTCCTATCGAATTTAGGAATCTGTTCATAGACTTGAAATAAACCTATCTCGACCATGATAGCTGAATCGTGAGTTTGTAACACGTGGTTATTTTAAATGAACATATATCACAAGCACACGTGATTTCAATCAATGTAAATATCACCCACGAACGGCATTTAATACCGAATTCTATCTGGGAATATATATCCACTTGGAATTCATTTTATGGTAACAGCTTCTGGCCGGGTGGAGATTCGAACCCCCACCTGTGCGGCTTGAAACTATGCCTACAGTGACGCTACCGAGTGAGCTATCAAGAGAGAATAAAAGTTTATGACAAATCTCCGTACATATTCCTATCGAATTTAGGAATCTGTTCATAGACTTGAAATAAACCTATCTCGACCATGATAGCTGAATCGTGAGTTTGTAACACGTGGTTATTTTAAATGAACATATATCACAAGCACACGTGATTTCAATCAATGTAAATATCACCCACGAACGGCATTTAATACCGAATTCTATCTGGGAATATATATCCACTTGGAATTCATTTGATGGTAACAGCTTCTGGCCGGGTGGAGATTCGAACCCCCACCTGTGCGGCTTGAAACTATGCCTACAGTGACTCTACCGAGTGAGCTATGAAGAGAGAATAAAAGTTTATGACAAATCTCCGTACATATTCCTATCGAATTTAGGAATCTGTTCATAGACTTGAAATAAACCTATCTCGACCATGATAGCTGAATCGTGAGTTTGTAACACGTGGTTATTTTAAATGAACATATATCACAAGCACACGTGATTTCAATCAATGTAAATATCACCCACGAACGGCATTTAATACCGAATTCTATCTGGGAATATATATCCACTTGGAATTCATTTGATGGTAACAGCTTCTGGCCGGGTGGAGATTCGAACCCCCACCTGTGCGGCTTGAAACTATGCCTACAGTGACTCTACCGAGTGAGCTATCAAGAGAGAATAAAAGTTTATGACAAATCTCCGTACATATTCCTATCGAATTTAGGAATCTGTTCATAGACTTGAAATAAACCTATCTCGACCATGATAGCTGAATCGTGAGTTTGTAACACGTGGTTATTTTAAATGAACATATATCACAAGCACACGTGATTTCAATCAATGTAAATATCACCCACGAACGGCATTTAATACCGAATTCTATCTGGGAATATATATCCACTTAGAATTCATTTTATGGTAACAGCTTCAGGCCGGGTGGAGATTCGAACCCCCACCTGTGCGGCTTGAAACTATGCCTACAGTGACTCTACCGAGTGAGCTATCAAGAGAGAATAAAAGTTTATGACAAATCTCCGTACATATTCCTATCGAATTTAGGAATCTGTTCATAGACTTGAAATAAACCTATCTCGACCATGATAGCTGAATCGTGAGTTTGTAACACGTGGTTATTTTAAATGAACATATATCACAAGCACACGTGATTTCAATCAATGTAAATATCACCCACGAACGGCATTTAATACCGAATTCTATCTGGGAATATATATCCACTTGGAATTCATTTGATGGTAACAGCTTCTGGCCGGGTGGAGATTCGAACCCCCACCTGTGCAGCTTGAAACTATGCCTACAGTGACTCTACCGAATGAGCTATCAAGAGAGAATAAAAGTTTATGACAAATCTCCGTACATATTCCTATCGAATTTAGGAATCTGTTCATAGACTTGAAATAAACCTATCTCGACCATGATAGCTGAATCGTGAGTTTGTAACACGTGGTTATTTTAAATGAACATATATCACAAGCACACGTGATTTCAATCAATGTAAATATCACCCACGAACGGCATTTAATACCGAATTCTATCTGGGAATATATATCCACTTGGAATTCATTTGATGGTAACAGCTTCTGGCCGGGTGGAAATTCGAACCCCCACCTGTGCGGCTTGAAACTATGCCTACAGTGACTCTACCGAGTGAGCTATCAAGAGAGAATAAAAGTTTATGACAAATCTCCGTACATATTCCTATCGAATTTAGGAATCTGTTCATAGACTTGAAATAAACCTATCTCGACCATGATAGCTGAATCGTGAGTTTGCAACACGTGGTTATTTTAAATGAACATATATCACAAGCACACGTGATTTCAATCAATGTAAATATCACCCACGAACGGCATTTAATACCGAATTCTATCTGGGAATATATATCCACTTGGAATTCATTTTATGGTAACAGCTTCTGGCCGGGTGGAGATTCGAACCCCCACCTGTGCGGCTTGAAACTATGCCTACAGTGACTCTACCGAGTGAGCTATCAAGAGAGAATAAAAGTTTATGACAAATCTCCGTACATATTCCTATCAAATTTAGGAATCTGTTCATAGACTTGAAATAAACCTATCTCGACCATGATAGCTGAATCGTGAGTTTGTAACACGTGGTTATTTTAAATGAACATATATCACAAGCACACGTGATTTCAATCAATGTAAATATCACCCACGAACGGCATTTAATACCGAATTCTATCTGGGAATATATATCCACTTGGAATTCATTTTATGGTAACAGCTTCTGGCCGGGTGGAGATTCGAACCCCCACCTGTGCGGCTTGATACTATGCCTACAGTGACTCTACCGAGTGAGCTATCAAGAGAATAAAAGTTTATGACAAATCCTCGTACATATTCCTATCGAATTTAGGAATCTGTTCTTAGACTTGAAATAAACCTATCTCGACCATGATAGCTGAATCGTGAGTTTGTACCACGTGGTTATTTTAAATGAACATATATCACAAGCACACGTGATTTCAATCAATGTAAATATCACCCACGAACGGCATTTAATACCGAATTCTATCTGGGAATATATATCCACTTGGAATTCATTTGATGGTAACAGCTTCTGGCCGGGTGGAGATTCGAACCCCCACCTGTGCGGCTTGAAACTATGCCTACAGTGACTCTACCGAGTGAGCTATCAAGAGAGAATAAAAGTTTATGACAAATCTCCGTACATATTCCTATCGAATTTAGGAATCTGTTCATAGACTTGAAATAAACCTATCTCGACCATGATAGCTGAATCGTGAGTTTGTAACACGTGGTTATTTTAAATGAACATATATCACAAGCACACGTGATTTCAATCAATGTAAATATCACCCACAAACGGCATTTAATACCGAATTTTATCTGGGAATATATATCCACTTGGAATTCATTTTATGGTAACAGCTTCTGGCCGGGTGGAGATTCGAACCCCCACCTGTGCGGCTTGAAACTATGCCTACAGTGACTCTACCGAGTAAGCTATCAAGAGAGAATAAAAGTTTATGACAAATCTCCGTACATATTCCTATCGAATTTAGGAATCTGTTCATAGACTTGAAATAAACCTATCTCGACCATGATAGCTGAATCGTGAGTTTGTAACACGTGGTTATTTTAAATGAACATATATCACAAGCACACGTGATTTCAATCAATGTAAATATCACCCACGAAAGGCATTTAATACCGAATTCTATCTGGGAATATATATCCACTTGGAATTCATTTTATGGTAACAGCTTCTGGCCGGGTGGAGATTCGAACCCCCACCTGTGCAGCTTGAAACTATGCCTACAGTGACTCTACCGAGTGAGCTATCAAGAGAGAATAAAAGTTTATGACAAATCTCCGTACATATTCCTATCGAATTTAGGAATCTGTTCATAGACTTGAAATAAACCTATCTCGACCATGATAGCTGAATCGTGAGTTTGTAACACGTGGTTATTTTAAATGAACATATATCACAAGCACACGTGATTTCAATCAATGTAAATATCACCCACGAACGGCATTTAATACCGAATTCTATCTGGGAATATATATCCACTTGGAATTCATTTTATGGTAACAGCTTCTGGTCGGGTGGAGATTCGAACCCCCACCTGTGCGGCTTGAAACTATGCCTACAGTGACTCTACCGAGTGAGCTATCAAGAGAGAATAAAAGTTTATGACAAATCTCCGTACATATTCCTATCGAATTTAGGAATCTGTTCATAGACTTGAAATAAACCTATCTCGACCATGATAGCTGAATCGTGAGTTTGTAACACGTGGTTATTTTAAATGAACATATATCACAAGCACACGTGATTTCAATCAATGTAAATATCACCCACGAACGGCATTTAATACCGAATTCTATCTGGGAATATATATCCACTTGGAATTCATTTTATGGTAACAGCTTCTGGCCGGGTGGAGATTCGAACCCCCACCTGTGCGGCTTGAAACTATGCCTACAGTGACTCTACCGAGTGAGCTATCAAGAGAGAATAAAAGTTTATGACAAATCTCCGTACATATTCCTATCGAATTTAGGAATCTGTTCATAGACTTAAAATAAACCTATCTCGACCATGATAGCTGAATCGTGAGTTTGTAACACGTGGTTATTTTAAATGAACATATATCACAAGCACACGTGATTTCAATCAATGTAAATATCACCCACGAACGGCATTTAATACCGAATTCTATCTGGGAATATATATCCACTTGTATTCATTTGATGGTAACAGCTTCTGGCCGGGTGGAGATTCGAACCCCCACCTGTGCGGCTTGAAACTATGCCTACAGTCACTCTACCGAGTGAGCTATCAAGAGAGAATAAAAGTTTATGACAAATCTCCGTACATATTCCTATCGAATTTAGGAATCTGTTCATAGACTTGAAATAAACCTATCTCGACCATGATAGCTGAATCGTGAGTTTGTAACACGTGGTTATTTTAAATGAACATATATCACAAGCACACGTGATTTCAATCAATGTAAATATCACCCACGAACGGCATTTAATACCGAATTCTATCTGGGAATATATATCCACTTGGAATTCATTTTATGGTAACAGCTTCTGGCCGGGTGGAGATTCGAACCCCCACCTGTGCAGCTTGAAACTATGCCTACAGTGACTCTACCGAGTGAGCTATCAAGAGAGAATAAAAGTTTATGACAAATCTCCGTACATATTCCTATCGAATTTAGGAATCTGTTCATAGACTTGAAATAAACCTATCTCGACCATGATAGCTGAATCGTGAGTTTGTAACACGTGGTTATTTTAAATGAACATATATCACAAGCACACGTGATTTCAATCAATGTAAATATCACCCACGAACGGCATTTAATACCGAATTCTATCTGGGAATATATATCCACTTGGAATTCATTTGATGGTAACAGCTTCTGGCCGGGTGGAGATTCGAACCCCCACCTGTGCGGCTTGAAACTATGCCTACAGTGACTCTACCGAGTGAGCTATGAAGAGAGAATAAAAGTTTATGACAAATCTCCGTACATATTCCTATCGAATTTAGGAATCTGTTCATAGACTTGAAATAAACCTATCTCGACCATGATAGCTGATCGTGAGTTTGTAACACGTGGTTATTTTAAATGAACATATATCACAAGCACACGTGATTTCAATCAATGTAAATATCACCCACGAACGGCATTTAATACCGAATTCTATCTGGGAATATATATCCACTTGGAATTCATTTTATGGTAACAGCTTCTGGCCGGGTGGAGATTCGAACCCCCACCTGTGCGGCTTGAAACTATGCCTACAGTGACTCTACCGAGTGAGCTATCAAGAGAGAATAAAAGTTTATGACAAATCTCCGAACATATTCCTATCGAATTTAGGAATCTGTTCATAGACTTGAAATAAACCTATCTCGACCATGATAGCTGAATCGTGAGTTTGTAACACGTGGTTATTTTAAATGAACATATATCACAAGCACACGTGATTTCAATCAATGTAAATATCACCCACGAACGGCATTTAATACCGAATTCTATCTGGGAATATATATCCACTTGTATTCATTTGATGGTAACAGCTTCTGGCCGGGTGGAGATTCGAACCCCCACCTGTGCGGCTTGAAACTATGCCTACAGTCACTCTACCGAGTGAGCTATCAAGAGAGAATAAAAGTTTATGACAAATCTCCGTACATATTCCTATCGAATTTAGGAATCTGTTCATAGACTTGAAATAAACCTATCTCGACCATGATAGCTGAATCGTGAGTTTGTAACACGTGGTTATTTTAAATGAACATATATCACAAGCACACGTGATTTCAATCAATGTAAATATCACCCACGAACGGCATTTAATACCGAATTCTATCTGGGAATATATATCCACTTGGAATTCATTTTATGGTAACAGCTTCTGGCCGGGTGGAGATTCGAACCCCCACCTGTGCAGCTTGAAACTATGCCTACAGTGACTCTACCGAGTGAGCTATCAAGAGAGAATAAAAGTTTATGACAAATCTCCGTACATATTCCTATCGAATTTAGGAATCTGTTCATAGACTTGAAATAAACCTATCTCGACCATGATAGCTGAATCGTGAGTTTGTAACACGTGGTTATTTTAAATGAACATATATCACAAGCACACGTGATTTCAATCAATGTAAATATCACCCACGAACGGCATTTAATACCGAATTCTATCTGGGAATATATATCCACTTGGAATTCATTTGATGGTAACAGCTTCTGGCCGGGTGGAGATTCGAACCCCCACCTGTGCGGCTTGAAACTATGCCTACAGTGACTCTACCGAGTGAGCTATCAAGAGAGAATAAAAGTTTATGACAAATCTCCGTACATATTCCTATCGAATTTAGGAATCTGTTCATAGACTTGAAATAAACCTATCTCGACCATGATAGCTGAATCGTGAGTTTGTAACACGTGGTTATTTTAAATGAACATATATCACAAGCACACGTGATTTCAATCAATGTAAATATCACCCACGAACGGCATTTAATACCGAATTCTATCTGGGAATATATATCCACTTGGAATTCATTTTATGGTAACAGCTTCTGGCCGGGTGGAGATTCGAACCCCCACCTGTGCGGCTTGATACTATGCCTACAGTGACTCTACCGAGTGAGCTATCAAGAGAATAAAAGTTTATGACAAATCCTCGTACATATTCCTATCGAATTTAGGAATCTGTTCTTAGACTTGAAATAAACCTATCTCGACCATGATAGCTGAATCGTGAGTTTGTACCACGTGGTTATTTTAAATGAACATATATCACAAGCACACGTGATTTCAATCAATGTAAATATCACCCACGAACGGCATTTAATACCGAATTCTATCTGGGAATATATATCCACTTGGAATTCATTTGATGGTAACAGCTTCTGGCCGGGTGGAGATTCGAACCCCCACCTGTGCGGCTTGAAACTATGCCTACAGTGACTCTACCGAGTGAGCTATCAAGAGAGAATAAAAGTTTATGACAAATCTCCGTACATATTCCTATCGAATTTAGGAATCTGTTCATAGACTTGAAATAAACCTATCTCGACCATGATAGCTGAATCGTGAGTTTGTAACACGTGGTTATTTTAAATGAACATATATCACAAGCACACGTGATTTCAATCAATGTAAATATCACCCACAAACGGCATTTAATACCGAATTTTATCTGGGAATATATATCCACTTGGAATTCATTTTATGGTAACAGCTTTTGGCCGGGTGGAGATTCGAACCCCCACCTGTGCGGCTTGAAACTATGCCTACAGTGACTCTACCGAGTAAGCTATCAAGAGAGAATAAAAGTTTATGACAAATCTCCGTACATATTCCTATCGAATTTAGGAATCTGTTCATAGACTTGAAATAAACCTATCTCGACCATGATAGCTGATCGTGAGTTTGTAACACGTGGTTATTTTAAATGAACATATATCACAAGCACACGTGATTTCAATCAATGTAAATATCACCCACGAACGGCATTTAATACCGAATTCTATCTGGGAATATATATCCACTTGGAATTCATTTTATGGTAACAGCTTCTGGCCGGGTGGAGATTCGAACCCCCACCTGTGCGGCTTGAAACTATGCCTACAGTGACTCTACCAAGTGAGCTATCAAGAGAGAATAAAAGTTTATGACAAATCTCCGAACATATTCCTATCGAATTTAGGAATCTGTTCATAGACTTGAAATAAACCTATCTCGACCATGATAGCTGAATCGTGAGTTTGTAACACGTGGTTATTTTAAATGAACATATATCACAAGCACACGTGATTTCAATCAATGTAAATATCACCCACGAACGGCATTTAATACCGAATTCTATCTGGGAATATATATCCACTTGTATTCATTTGATGGTAACAGCTTCTGGCCGGGTGGAGATTCGAACCCCCACCTGTGCGGCTTGAAACTATGCCTACAGTCACTCTACCGAGTGAGCTATCAAGAGAGAATAAAAGTTTATGACAAATCTCCGTACATATTCCTATCGAATTTAGGAATCTGTTCATAGACTTGAAATAAACCTATCTCGACCATGATAGCTGAATCGTGAGTTTGTAACACGTGGTTATTTTAAATGAACATATATCACAAGCACACGTGATTTCAATCAATGTAAATATCACCCACGAACGGCATTTAATACCGAATTCTATCTGGGAATATATATCCACTTGGAATTCATTTTATGGTAACAGCTTCTGGCCGGGTGGAGATTCGAACCCCCACCTGTGCAGCTTGAAACTATGCCTACAGTGACTCTACCGAGTGAGCTATCAAGAGAGAATAAAAGTTTATGACAAATCTCCGTACATATTCCTATCGAATTTAGGAATCTGTTCATAGACTTGAAATAAACCTATCTCGACCATGATAGCTGAATCGTGAGTTTGTAACACGTGGTTATTTTAAATGAACATATATCACAAGCACACGTGATTTCAATCAATGTAAATATCACCCACGAACGGCATTTAATACCGAATTCTATCTGGGAATATATATCCACTTGGAATTCATTTGATGGTAACAGCTTCTGGCCGGGTGGAGATTCGAACCCCCACCTGTGCGGCTTGAAACTATGCCTACAGTGACTCTACCGAGTGAGCTATCAAGAGAGAATAAAAGTTTATGACAAATCTCCGTACATATTCCTATCGAATTTAGGAATCTGTTCATAGACTTGAAATAAACCTATCTCGACCATGATAGCTGAATCGTGAGTTTGTAACACGTGGTTATTTTAAATGAACATATATCACAAGCACACGTGATTTCAATCAATGTAAATATCACCCACGAACGGCATTTAATACCGAATTCTATCTGGGAATATATATCCACTTGGAATTCATTTTATGGTAACAGCTTCTGGCCGGGTGGAGATTCGAACCCCCACCTGTGCGGCTTGATACTATGCCTACAGTGACTCTACCGAGTGAGCTATCAAGAGAATAAAAGTTTATGACAAATCCTCGTACATATTCCTATCGAATTTAGGAATCTGTTCTTAGACTTGAAATAAACCTATCTCGACCATGATAGCTGAATCGTGAGTTTGTACCACGTGGTTATTTTAAATGAACATATATCACAAGCACACGTGATTTCAATCAATGTAAATATCACCCACGAACGGCATTTAATACCGAATTCTATCTGGGAATATATATCCACTTGGAATTC
>NC_090735.1:44252384-44255874 GCF_036898095.1 Palaemon carinicauda | reverse complement strand
AATGAAATGAAAAAAATAAGGATTAACCAGATTTGGCTCCTGTAATTTTTATAGAATATGTTAATATAATTTATAGTTCTTCATATAAAAGTGGCCATTTGACAGAATTAGAATTTGACATTGAGATCTGGAAATAGAAATTGAATAATATATATTGAATTGAAAGCCTTAATCTTTATGTCCTTGACATTAAAGAAAAGGCGGGTCATGAATGGCAGAGGCAAATGACAGTAACATTGCTCTATCGAGCAGGACAATGCTCTCCATAGACTGACCAAATATATACATATGATCAGCGCCCGAGCCCCGTCTCCACCCAAGATAGGACCAAGGAGGGCCAAGCATTGGCTGCTGATGATTCAGCAGATAGACTATAGGCTCCCCCAAAAACCCTCATCCTTAACTCACAAGGTCGGTGAGGTTGCAACGACCAAAGAAAATAAAGAGTTTGAGTGGGACTCGAATCTCGGTCTGGCGTTCACCAGGTTAGGGACGTTATCACATCGTCCACCACAGCCCTTTAGTTGTGAATCGAATTCATCTTTTATTATGGATACGTAGACTCGTTTTCTATATGATTTTACTTTTTTTTTTTTTTTATGAAAAATGGATACTGACACCCGGTTGACGAGCTTATATCCCTGGGAAGGATTGATGGTTGATATGTAAGTGATATGATGTCAATACTTGAAATATAAAGAGCAGAATGATGTAAAAAAATGGAGACTAAATAAGGAGGAAATGAAAATTTAGTATGATGGGCAATAGTTTTGTGTAGTTGTATATTTGAAATTTCTGCTAACATAGCTGTAATTGCTGATAAAATTTCACGACGGCTTATGTATTTTGCATGTATGTATGTACGTATGTATGTATGAGAATGCATATATATATATATATATATATATATATATATATATATATACATATATATATATATATATATATATATATATATATATATATATATATATGCGTGTGTGTGTGTGTATGTATGCATATATATATATATATATATATATATATATATATATATATATATATATATATATATATATATATATATATAGTTTGTGTGTTTATTTGTTGCTTATATGCATTCTCTCTCTCTCTCTCTCTCTCTCTCTCTCTCTCTCTCTCTCTCTCTCTCTCCTCTCTCTCGCTCTCTCTCTCCTCTCTCTCTCTCTCTCTCTCTCTCTCTTTACTTTATTTATTTCACTTTGATGGCTGATTTTCCGGTCCCATACAGCAAGGGAACCCCCTCTCTCTACAGGGCCTCCACTGTCGTTTTACCTTGTTCGTTTAGACAATTTAACGTTTCATATCGCGTATTGTTCATTTACTGTTAAATAGTCACTGTTGTATGACTGATGAAATAAGAAAGTCTTCAGATTCATCTTGAAAGCCTTAATGTCTTTAATCATTCGGATGTTCCGTGGAGCTTATTATATAGTCTCGGGGCCGTATATTTAAAGACTATGGAGCGTACAGTAGACATATACTGTAACTAGGTTTCAATAGTTTGAAGCCATCTGTAACTATTCTCGTGTCGACATGATTTGTTGGCTGCGCAATATGTAGCTATTCTCTTGAATATTTTGGACCGGTTCTCTCTCTCTCTCTCTCTCTCTCTCTCCTCTCTCTCCTCTCTCTCTCTCTCTCTCTCTCTCTCTCTCTCTCTCTCTCTCGTCTCAAAATGAATTAAATCTAAGAATACTTATCTTCGCAATCGTGTTAATTCGATATATCCCAATCATAAATTTCAGATAGTTATGTAATAAACTCATGCAATAACAGAATTTCTGGCCTTTGTGGTTGAATAAGGTCATCATATCCCTTGAATTTATTAGACATCATAAATAACGAATAACATGACAAAAGAAATTCAACTTAATTACATATCACGTTATGGTGAAATGGAATCTGCCCATCACTTTGAAGATATAAGATTTAATTGGGTTATATTTTATAAATACCAATCTATTTTATTCCATATCAAGTTGAACTTGCACGCAAGTTAGGAATAGATTATTATTATTAGTGCTTCCCTGATTTATGCATACATTATTTTAAAAACATCGACTCTATGTCTAGGAAATGGAAGAATGGTTGGTTAATTCGTAAATGACCTTTCCACTTAAATGTCTATGATGGTATGAAAACAACTTTAACAAGTATTCGCATTTCTCTTATCTTTGTATTATAGGTTAAATTTTAAAACATTTCCAGTCGTATATAAGGTACTTTTTTCAAATAGAAATCAAAGTTTTAACTGTTCTCTTTTAACAAATATTGTGAAATGGTTATAAAATTATTCAAAAACATTACTTCAAAGAAAAAGGTTTCTTTAGAGATCTAATATAAAATAGGGGTTATTATTATTATTATTATTATTATTATTATTATTATTATTATTATTATTATTATTATTATTATTATTATTATTATTATTATTATTATCAGTGTTAACAATAATGATATTTTTATCATCATCATCACTACTCTTAATATAAATTCAATAACAAGTCAAGTGGCAACTCCAATTAGAAAATCAAATTGATAAAGGCTAATAGGGCATAATTTGCTAAGAAAACAGGTTGGTAAAAATGTTAGTTGATAAATACCCAATAAAAGAGAATCAAGAAACAAAAAAAAAACATTTAGATAAACAAAAATGTAAACAAAATCACATAAATGAAAGAAAAAATCCCCCGCCCCAAAAAAAATGCTCAACCTAACCTGCTTAAAACAGAAACATTAGCTTTATGAACTTCTGCACATCCACTGATTATTATTATTGTTATTATTATTATTATTATTATTATTATTACTTGGTAAGCTAGAAACCTCGTGAAAAGGAGGATGCTTTAAGGCCAAGGGCTCCAACAGGGAAAAATACCGCAGTGAGGAAACGAAATAAAAACATGATCTGAGAAATAATGAACAATTAAAATAAACGCATTATTGATAATATATTTCCATATTTTTCTAAACAATAGGAAAGTATCATTATTAACATCTGTTTTCCCCATTATTGTTATTGTTAAATATTCACATAAATAGCTTTCTAAAAGTTCAGCCAATGAGAACATATATAAGTTTCGATCCCCCGAAGTAACACAAGAGTAAACTTTGCGAAATGATAGTTAGGATTTATTCATTCATGTTTAGCAAATAGCAACTGAATTTGTAAGATTTGTGTACAGATGGGCCCTTAATTCCTGTCACACCTCGCTCTCAGGAAGTATACCCTTTCACATCCTTACTGCGCGGCGAGCAGAGAGAGAGAGAGAGAGAGAGAGAGAGAGAGAGAGAGAGAGAGAGAGAGAGTGAGAGAGGGTGGGGGGGGGGGGGGGGAGGGTGGCGGGAAGGGCTAAACACAAAAACTCGCCGTGCAGTAAAGGTATGAAATAGTGCAATTCCTTATAACGAGGTGAGCTATGAATTCTTGTGTGCAACTGTACGTATAACAATGATAACTCTTATTCTT
>NC_090735.1:44227384-44244884 GCF_036898095.1 Palaemon carinicauda | reverse complement strand
CAGTTTTGCTACTACCACTTCAGATTCGGGGCAACCGCGAAGAAATGTGCCAAAGATTGTCAGTGGCCAAAAAACGTGTAAGTAGGCCATCGCTTGTGGCGGTGGCCTCCCATATTTCTAATCTTTTCTTTTTACAGGATGCAGGAACGGGCGTGCGATTTTTGGTAGACACGGGTGCTTGTCGTTCTCTTTTGCCAAGGAAACTCTTCAAGGCACAACGTAGTCTGTCTACATCTGCCGACGTCCGCTTGGTAGCTGCCAACGGATCTGCGATACCCACCTACGGTTACGAGAGCCTCACATTATCGTTCCGAAACGGTAAATTCAATTGGAAGTTTCTCGTTGCTGACGTCACAATGCCAATCCTCGGTGCGGATTTCCTCTCTCATTTCCACCTTCTGGTCGATGTCGCCCACCGACGATTGGTCAACGCGGACTCGTACTTGTCGACACCTCTTCAACCCGCCCCCTCTAACCTCGCTCTCCACATCAGCGCACCCACGGATGCCTACGCCCGCTTCCTCACGTCGTACCCGGAAGTTTTCCCTCCAGAACTTCGCCAAACGCCCACGGTTCCTGCTAAGCACGGTATTTATCACCATATCAAGACGACGGGACCCCCAGTCTTCGCAAAATTCAGACGTCTGGCACCGGAACGATTGGCAGCCGCCAAACAGACGTTCGCCGAAATGGAGAAAATGGGCCTTTGCCAAAAGGCCTCCAGCCCATGGTCGTCACCCTTACACATCGTTCTGAAGAAAGACGGCTCCCTCCGTCCGTGCGGGGATTACAGGTGCCTGAACATGCAAACAGAACCGGATCACTACCCCCTCCCAAACATTGCCGATGTAACCTCCTACCTGCACAAAGCAAAGGTTTTCTCTACGCTTGACCTCCTGAAGGGGTATTATCAGGTGCCTATGAACCCAGAAGACATCCCCAAGACCGCCATCACCACGTTTGGCACATACACCTTCAATTACTCCTGTTTTGGCCTTCGTAATGCTGGGGCAACGTTTTAACGTCTCATAGATGGCATCTTAGGGGACCTCCCTTTCTGTGTATGTTATGTGGACGACATACTTGTGTTCTCCTCCTCAAAAGAGGAACACCTCCGTCACCTACGCATCGTGCTCGACCGCCTGCAACAAAACGGCCTTGTAGTCCGGTAGGACAAGTGTACCTTTGGCGCCAACGAAGTGTTGTTCTTAGGGCACCGTATCACTCCTGAAGGAGTCCATCCCCTCCCTGAGAAGGTAGCAGCCGTTCAGAATTTCCCCACGCCCTCGACCGTCAAAGCTCTGCAGGAATTCTTGGGCATGATCAACTATTATCACCGCTTTCTGCCAGCCATTGCCGCCACTCTTGCTCCCCTCTACGCCTCCCTCAAGGGCAAGCCAAAGGACTTGAAGTGGGGTCCCCTTCAAGAAGCAGCCTTCTGCAATGCAAAGAAGGCCCTATCAACTGCTGCGGCTCTCACTTTTCCTATCCCACACGCCCCTCTCCTTCTCTCCACCGATGCCAGCGACGTCGCTATTGGTGCAGTACTCGAGCAGGTGGTCAAAGGCTCGCCCCGCCCATTGGCCTTCTTCAACAGCAGAAAACTGTCCAAGGCAGAATCGGGTTATTCTACCTTCGATCGAGAATTGCTGGTGGTGCACCTGGCTGTCCGTCACTTTCGCCATTTCTTAGAAGGTACGCCCTTCGTCATTCGCACAGACCACATTCCTCTGGTGCACGCCTTCACTCGACAGTCTGACGCCTGGTCCGCCCGTCAACGCCGACATCTCTCCGCCGTGGCTGAATACAATTGCACCCTCCAATACGTCCCTGGGAAAATGAATCCCGTTGCCGATGCCCTGTCAAGAAACACGTTGGCTGCCGTTCAACTGGGATTGGATTACAACGCCCTGGCTGAAGCCCAACGACAGGATCCAGAGTATCAAGCTTGTAGGACATCCTGCACGTCCCTCCGTTGGGAGGATTTTCCCCTCGAAAACTCCAACACCACCCTCCTCTGTGACGTCAGTACTGGTAGACCGCGACCTTGGATTCCTGCTCCCATGCGCCGACAGGTGTTTGATTTCATCCACGGCCTTTCACATCCCTCGTGCTGTTCTACTGCACAGCTGCTGAAGGCAAAGTTCATTTGGCACGGCATTTCTAAGGATGCTAAGGATTGGGTCCGTGCCTGTACTTCTTGCCAAACTTCCAAAGTACATCGACACACGGATTCAGGAGTGGGCACCTTTCCTCAACCTCAGCGTCGTTTCGCACACATTCACGTCGACGTTGTAGGCCCCCTATCCACATCACAAGGACATCATTACCTGTTTACCGTCATCGACCGCTCCACTCGTTGGCCTGAAGCCATTCCCATGGAAACTGCAACGTCCGCCTCATGTACATCTGCCTTACTCTCTGGATGGATTTCAAGATTCGGTATCCCTGAGCATATCACTTCTGACAGGGGAACCACTTTCACCTCTCAATTATGGACGTCATTAGCGAATCTCCTGGGCATCACCCTACATCAGACAACGGCCTACAACCCCGCTGCTAATGGAATGGTTGAACGTTTTCATCGCACCCTCAAAGCAGCTTTGATGTCCAGCTGCAAGGATTGCAACTGGTTTATCAGCTTCCCTGGGTCCTCCTTGGACTAAGGACCACTCCTAAATACGCCCTCGACGTCTCGGCAGCCGAAATGGTGTATGGCGACCCGTTGGTCGTCCCTGCCGAGTTTTTTCCTTCTACAACCTCCTCCGACGATCTCCAGCGCATATGTCACGTCGTGGGAAAATTTACTCCGTGCCGCCAGACTTACAAGCCCCCAGCGAAGCATCACATACCAACGGACTTGCACTCTGCAACGCACGTCTTCCTGCGCAACGACACCAGCAAGCCACCGTTAACGCACCCTTACACGGGACCTTACCTTGTGATCTGACGCAGTCCAAAAGCATTCCTCCTAAACATTCGGGGCAAAGAAGACTGGGTCTCCATTGATCGTCTAAAACCTGCTTATCTTCTGCCAGATGACCCGCCTACAGTTCGCCTCTCTAGATCAGGGCGCCCTATTTAACATGTACAGTATGTCATTTTTAGGGGGGGAGCCATGTACCAACCGTGTTTCACACAATTGTACATAATTCCTTTTGTATATATTATGGTTGTATCTTCGCTCTTCCCTCGCACTAAAACGAACATGAAAATTCAAGTCTGGTTTTTCCTCTGTGATTTTTTGTCTTGTGAACTTGTCATGTCCTGTTGCCTTGAGGTTTTGTATATAAGGAGAGTGTTCCAAAACAATATAACTCAGTCGTTTCCAATCTGCCTTTGATTTCACAACTCCTCTCTCGGCCCGTCACACCTGTTATCACACAATGGACAAATTACCGCAAAGTATATCCTGAAGGAATGGAATTTCTTCGCTTATAATATTATAGAATATTCTCTACTATTTTACAAAATCAAGTTTTAAACATCAACATACACACACTACACACAAACACACACACGTATACACACACTACACACAAACACACACACACACACACACACACATATATATATATATATATATATATATATATATATATATATATATATATATATATATATATGTATATATATATATATATATATATATATATATATATATATATATATATATTTATATATATATATATATATATATATATATATATATATATATATATATATATATATATACAGAGAGAGAGAGAGAGAGAGTATATACAACATATGTGGCTATATGTAAAAATATACTATTATATATACTATGTATACTATGTAATAAAGTGTATCATAAAGGCAAGGAATATTCTCTTTAAATATCATAAAATATTTTCTAACATTTGAGAAAATAAAGTTTTGAACACCAACCTACTTTTCAAAGGCAGAAGGCTGGAAATCCAGCATTGCAAGAGGGCCTTAGAACGCGGAGAACGAAAACTCGAGAAATAAAATTAAAATCGAGTATGATCCCCGAAATACATTTAGGTGGGATTCCAATGAAGATATGGGAAAGGATCTCAAGTACAGTCTCGGGATAAGCCGAGAGGTCTTGCAGGAAAAGCTCTAGGCATTATGGGAGTCCGTAAATGAAATGGGTCCTTCGCGTAACAAATACATTTTTTTTTGGGGGGGGGGGGGGGGAATATGTGTGGCAGGGAAAAATGAGCTTGAATTCATTTGCTGGAGAATTTGGAAAATATTTTTTTTTTTTTTTTTTTATTGATACGATGAAAAAGTTAATTTGGGGATGGGGCGGGCGGGTATTATTCATGTTATTCTTCCAATAAGTGCATGATCTTTTTCTGGTAAAAAATGTCAGACACATAAGATCAAAATTAACAGAAAAATTTATTCAGCCATTCAAGATTCTTTGTGACTAAAAGAAACATAGTTACTACGCGGAACATAAGTCATCATCTTAGATAATCAGGTCGGATTTTTTACTAAAACATAAAAATTTCTTAAATATAATAACGTTTTATGAAAAGGAAACTGCGTAAAGATTGTCCATACATTAGTTGCTTTATGAATGCAAAGAAATATTTATTTCATAAAATGATGTTAACAAAAGTTAAAAAATTATCTCTACACAAGCAAACAAGCATACAGCGACTCACACACACACAGACACACATGTATACATACACACACACACACACACACACACACACACACACACATATATATATATATATATATATATATATATATATATATATATATATATATATATATATATATATATATATATATATATATATATATATATATATTCGTGTACGTGTGAATGTGTGTTTGCTTGTGTACGTATCATGATGCACACATTTACATGATAAAGTCAATATTCGATTATAAAGGATACCAATTAATGCTCGCTTCTGAACTTAGTTATTGTAACCACATTTAATTTTAACCTCATTTCACTGTCAATCATATTCCTATTTAATTCACAACGATGGCCATCATATTGGGATGATTGTGATCGAACCGATCATTATCTAGCCACAAATGACGAATGAAATTGACCATTGAAAAACTAACGTTATCATGTTATTGGTCAAAAGGTATTTGTATACGTGTAACGCTTCATCTCTCTCTCTCTCTCTCTCTCTCTCTCTCTCTCTCTCTCTCTCTCTCTCTCTCTCTTTTGTGTACAGTAATGCATTCATCTGACAAGCTAAGAAACCGCGTTCGATTTTCGGACAAAACGGGGGTAACATATGTGCTCTTTCCTAGAAATTAAGGACTGTTCATCTAAGCAAAAAAATTGGTACATTTATGTTATCTAAGGGTTTCAGGATGCAGCGAGAGAGAGAGAGAGAGAGAGAGAGAGAGAGAGAGAGAGAGAGAGAGAGAGAGAGAGAGAGAGAGAGAGAGAGAGCAGACCTAAGTTTTTATCTTGGTCATAATTCATGTATCACATAAAAGGGGAGGGCCATGAAGTAATCTTCATCTCTCGAGGGGAAAAATATTTGCAGGCTATTAAAATCTCTCTCTCTCTCTCTCTCTCTCTCTCTCTCTCTCTCTCTCTCTCTCTCTGTACCCTATATATATATATATATATATATATATATATATATATATATATATATATATATATATATATATATATATATATATATATATATATATATATATATATATATATATATATATATATATATATATATGTATATATATATATATATATATATATATATATATATATATATATATATATATATATATATATATATATATATATATATATATATATATATATATATATATATATATATATATATATATATATATATATATATATATATATATATATATATATATATATATATATATATATATTTATATATATATATATATATATATATATATATATATTTATATATATATATATATATATATATATATATATTTATATTATATATATATATATATATATATATATATATATTTATATTATATATATATATATATATATATATATATATATATATATATATATATATTTATATATATATATATACACACATATACAGTATATATATATATATATATATATATATATATATATATATATATATATATATATATATATATATATATATATATATATATATTTATATATTTATATATATATATATATATATATATATATATATATATATATATATATATATATATATATAAAAGTATATATCAATCTATTTGCATATTAATGTACGAAGTCCGTCAAAATTGGCAGCTAAATATTTAGGTACATAACGGCACACTAACACACAAGTTCAAACCTTCCCACTCCCCACCCCCACGTAATCACTCCCAACGAACAGGGAGTGATTACGTTTATCAATAGCATTGTGCGTGACCGGAATATATATATATATATATATATATATATATATATATATATATATATATATATATATATATATATATATATATATATATATATATATATATATATATATATATAATGTGGAACATTTTAGTGAGGTTACGAATAGAACATATGAAGGGAATAATTTGATTGGTATACCTGAAGCTGATGAAGACCCTGATGTGCTCATGAATGAATTCAGTGTGATTCAAGTCGAAGCTATCCTCAAAAAGGTAAAGAGAAGGAATGTCCCTGGATACTATGCAATAACTGCTGAGGTGATACTGGCCAAAAATTAATTGACTCCCAGACTAATTACAAGATTATTTTGTAGAATGTGGCATGAAGAGGTAAAACCTGATGAATGGGAGTTAGGAGTGTTAGTGAAAATAGGTAAATAGGGAGACCTGATTGATTACAATAATTACAGAGGCCTAACACTTAGGTCAGTTATTATGAAATTATATAATATGCTTTTTCTTAATAGACTGGAGAGAAAGATTGATGAAAAGCTGAGAGATGAAGAAGCAGGATTTAGAAAAGGTAGAAGTTGCACTGACCAAATTTTCATTTTGAGCGATGATTTACAGCAATGCGTAGAATATAGAAATCCCCTTTTGATGGTATTTGTGGACTATGAAAAAGCCTTTGATAGTCTGCATCGGCAAATTTTGTGGAGAGTCCTGCGTTATTATGGAATTCCTCTTAAATATGTAATTTTGATTAAGACTGTTCACGATCATAGCAAATGCAAAGTTAATGTTAATGGTGTCTCATCAAGTGAGTTTTCAGTGAACCGCGGAGTACTCCAAGGAATGTGTTGTCACCTATGTTGTTTATCTTCCTCATGGACTTTGTAATGTGTAGAACAGTCAGAAATGGTTGAGAAGGATTAGACTGGATTGGTGATAGGAATTTAGCAGACCTAGAGTATGCTAATGATGCTGTCCTTCTTAGCAGAACACCACAGGATTTGCAAAGCTTGCTTACGAGAATGCATGAAATATCGCACAAGGTGGGGCTGAAGATTAATGGAAGAAAGACAGAGATGATGAGAACGTAATATGCAATGGAAGATAAAATATCATTGGAAGGAGAAAGGATTAAGGAAGAAGAATCATTTAAGTAATTAGGAACAATGATCTCCAATACAGGGTCTTTAGAATTAGAGTTTAGTGAAAGATTGAAAAAACAAATCATAAAATGGCTAGGTTAAGTAAAATTGGGAAATCAAATCGCCTAAAATTTCATATAAAAATCAGACTATATATCAGTTTAGAGAGATCGGTGTCACTTTATGGCCATGAGTCATGGTATGACAATGAAAAAATCTCCCATAGATATAATATATTTGAGAATAAAGCCCTCAGAAGGATATTGGGAGTTAAATGGCAGGACATGATTAGAAATGAAACTATAAGAGAGATTACTCAAGTATCATATGTGGGTGAGATCATAATGAGGGGTAGATGGAGATGGTTTGGGCATGCTCTTGGCACTCCTCAAGAGATATTAGTTCACCAAACGTTCAACTGGGCTCCACAAGGCACTAAAAGAATTGGAAGACTCAGGCCTACATGGCTTACGACTATAAAGCACGAAGTAGGAGGTAATGAATGGAGAAGTATTGAATTAAAAGCTCAAGAAAGAGGCGTGGGAGGAGATGACGATGATGATATATGTGTGTGTATATATACATATACATAGATATACAGTGATTGTACCAACTGTGATGTATGGATCGGAGTTGTGGGGAATGAAAGTGATGGAGAGACAGAAATTAAATGTGTTTGAGATGAAGTGTCTAAGGAGTATGGCTGGTGTATCTCGAGTAGATAGGGTTAGGAACGAAGTGGTGAGGGTGAGAACGGGTGTAAGAAATGAGTTAGCAGCTAGAGTGGATAAGAATGTGTTGAGGTGGTTTGGCCATGTTGAGAGAATGGAAAATGGCTGTCTGCTAAAGAAGGTGATGAATGCAAGAGTTGATGGGAGAAGTACTAGAGGAAGGCCAAGGTTTGGGTGGATGGATGGAGTGAAGGAAGCTCTGGGTGATAGGAGGATAGATGTGAGCGAGGCAAGAGAGCGTGCTAGAAATAGGAATGAATGGCGAGCGATTGTGACGCAGTTCCGGTAGGAACAGTATATATATATATACTGTATATATACACACACACACACACATATATATATATATATATATATATATATATATATATATATATATATATATATATATATATATATATATATATATATATATATATATATTGTATTTTTTGCCATGTTCACCAACATATGAAAGTATAGGCTTGGTTTTCGAAACTATTTAAAAATTAAGATGGAATTGATTTGAATTTACACAAGCTGGTGTTAGCCATCTAAGAATTGATGGTGTTTTTCTCGTTCCCCAAAAAGAGTAACAATTATCTCCACAGGAGACGATTAACTTAAGGTCACAGAAAAATTATAAACCACCATTTATATAAAATTAGGAAATTATAGACTAAGTGAACGGCTCAGCTTTAAGGCGCAACTAGGGAAAAACATCTTATTTCCTGGGAATTCGCAGCCAATACATGGAAGTAAATCTAATCTCTAGCGAAACGTGAAGTGAGCATCGTTGGAAGTGATTTCTTGATATTTCCTGAAATCGTGTCTTTGAAAGCATTAATTTCTTCAGCCGTTTTTCGATATCTCATGTGTGAATTTTTCATGAGAGGTTTCGTATTTCAATAATATATTATTTTAATGATGTTTTATTATCTAAATGCACCAGCGAAGGTAAAACTTACAATAAACTTCATAGTTATTTCCAATGCAAAATACATATGTTCCTTGAATATTTATGACGAGAATGGTACCAAGTAATAAAATCTAATTTCTTGTTCTGAATATTAATGCATACACCTACATTGCTCTCCTACGATTAGACAGCGCCTAAAAGGTGTAGGCTACACATTCCTATCGTCTGTTCCATTAACAATACAAATTCTGTATTTACTATCATAAGTAAACAATACTCTTGAGAATATGAGTCCATTTTTAAGGCTTAAATACAATACTGCAAAATGTGGCATTCGATTTGTTCTAATATTTTCAACTTCTTTCCTTGCAGATCAAAATTTCAACTTAATCAACATTTCAACTTTGAGAAAATTATAATCTCAAACAAAGTGAGTTTTCAAATTTGTCCTGAGAACTGTCTTTCATTAATGGACTGAATCAAAACATTTTTTTTCTTTCAGATTAATAAAGCTAGTTCCCCATTACAAGGGAATTATCATGATTAGTAATCCCAAACGAGGATATAGAAACCTCAGTATATCTAGATATTTAATATATAAAATTAATATTTGGAAACTATTACACCATTTCCTAATAAATAAACAGTTTTTTTTTTTATTTAGTCCGTTACTCCAACTGGCATCAATACCCATTGATGTTACGATGCCAGATAACCATTAATAATACATTCATTAATTTTATTCAGTTCGAAAGAGGGAATGTATTTCTATTTATTTTTACTATATTAAGAAGAGCACTAATGATCCCTAAAACAGAATTCAATTGATAAAATGGATCAGACATCTATTATTTTCTTTCCAATATCCAGGAACCTTCCGTAGGGGGCCCAAGTAACAAAGAACACGGCAGAAATAAAGAGAAAAATGCTCGAATATTACGTAAATCAGCAAAAGAGGGCGATGATAATGACCCGTCTCATTTGGAAATGTTTTTCATAATTAGCAGTGTAAGAAACATGGTAATTAGAGAATTCATATTTCTAATATTTTATTTCAGGAATTTATAATTTGATAAATGTATTAACGTTGATATCTTGATATATTGAAAGGTATTCTGATCTTGAAAAAAAAAAATTATTTCTTCGGTGTCTGATTCAAAATCAGAAATAAATGTGAGGCTTTTTCATATTTCTCTTAATAAATTTGTCCCTTTATCACTTTTCCCTTATCAATTTGGGTCGTTTTCATATTTCCCTTATTTATTTGGGCCTTTTTAATATTTCCCTTTTTAATTAGGGCCTTTTCAATATTTCCCTTTTTAATTTGGGCCTTTTTCATATTTCCCTTTTTGATTTGGGCCTTTTCAATATTTCCCTTTCTAATTTGGGCCTTTTTCATATTTCCCTTTTTAAAGTAAGTCCCAACATATTAAGTATTGCTTTGATTAACAATACTTAAAAATTAGTGTTTTTCAATTCCATGTAATTTTTTTTCAGTAAAACATATGTTATAATAACATCCACAAGAAATGAAAGATTGAATTGCTGATGTTTTCGTTTTCATATATCTTTTTTTTTATTTAACTATTTGATTCTTTGTTTAAATTTTCTTTTAATCCAGGTATCTAAATTTCATACGTGTACAATTTCCGTATGGATTTAATATATGTCTTTACTGAATCAATTAATTTTTACTATGATAACCTTTCAATCATAATCTACATATCTATATATATATATATATATATATATATATATATATATATATATATATATATATATATATATATATATATATATATATATATATATATATATATATATATTTGGGCTCAAGCCATGTTGTCCTGATGGAAGTTCCTATAGGGTAGCTTCCTAGGGTATATTACAACTACGGCGATATTCCCAGAGAATTTACCTTAAGGTACCAGAATTCTAACTCCTGGAGCGAGTATCCCTCGTGAAAGGGATATCGCGACATATCAGAGGACGTATTCTTGACACGCCACATGGCAATCTGCATCCTGGACAGGGATTTCGTCTCGTAGGAGGCGATTGGCAAGAAACGAATTCGGGAAAGAAAAAGGGGAGCCGCTCCCAAGGCTCCCTATCTTCCGATTCGTATGCGTGCCTGGCGCCAATCCTGGCGCCATCTGCATTCCTTTTTGCGTAGCTTAACAACTTGGTGTTTTTTCCTGTGTTTCTCGCAAATGTTGGATTTATTCTACTTTTCATGGCTTCTCCGTCTTCGTCGGCCTCTGATAAGTTGAGTATAATGTCTTTTATGTATAAATGTAGGCTCTTGGTAAATTTTTGAGTGATTAATAGGATTAATCTTTGATACAAGAGCCGTAGCCTACCGGAGGCGTCCTGGACGCTGTTGATCGCTAGGTATAAGTTTAGTTAGTCAGAGCGACATTCCCGGTTATTTTGCTTTAATAAATTTTAGCTATTTAGCATTGCATAGGATTCCTTCGTGCTTAGTATTATTTTGGCGAAGTATTCGCCATTCTGGCCTACGCTAGGCCATGTAGCCTAGTCGTTTGGTCCTAGTACTTCATGCATGATTTTGGTTTTTCCGAGTGTAATAAAAATTTTATTGAAGCTTTAGGCTATGTTTTATACATTTAAGATTGTGTGGAATATTTCCAAGATAGTATACGAGTGAGTTTCGGTGATTTAGTTAATCAATTCTCTTGGTGCCTAGGCTAAGTTGCTTATGGAGCCTTAGTATACTTTCTCATACTCCCCGGTTGCTTTCTTTTCTTCGGAGAAGGTATGCAATCCCTTTCCTTCTGTTTAAGCCTTGGGCTTATCCCTAAGTGGTTTTTTCCGAATTTATTTTCGATAAAACTATACTGTTCCAGTAAGTCTGGTTCATTGAGGGACAGAACAACAGAGTTTTTTAGTCTGAGTCTGTGTTTGTCTGGCTTGGGGTAGAGTCTCCCTCGCTGGCCTGACACAGACAAAGGGGGCTTAGCCTCCTTAGGTCACTACCGAAGGTTTCTGTGGATATGATTCCTTCTTTTGTGATCTACCAGACTAGTCCTTGTTGCTGTTCTCGGGGGAGGATAAGTTTCTTTCCCTGGGAGTAGCAACACCTTCCTTGCTTTGGTGCTCCGGGAGCTGGCAAGTATTGCTGGCCTTCCCCCTTAGATCTCCCTTAGGCTAAGATAAGTTTCTTGGCTGCGGGTGATCCGTCACTAAAGCAAGGTTGGTAGGACCCTCTTGTCCCTTCCCCCTCTTTCTCCGTAATGGCCTAGCTATTACAGTACTGTACGTCGTTCTACATCTGGACCTAGTATAGGTTAGGATGTGGAATTGACTCAGCCCCTTGCCGCCTGCCGGCCGGCAAGGGTCTTATATTTTGAGTGCTGCCCGGACCTCCCTTGGTCCCTCATCCATGCCTGCCTGTAGAGCCAGACGGCATTGGTCAGGAAGCCTGAATTAGATTCTCCCCTTCCTTATATGCACTCTTTCGGATTGCCGGGCTTGGAGGTAGTGTACACTCTTATCCCGGCATCCATTCTATTTTTCTTCTAGTGCTGTGCCCGACCCGGCTGCCGGCCTATGAGGCCAGCAGCCGGGCAGGTGTAGTCCTCTGGTTCTTTTGCTGCCGGCTGGCATCGGTCTTGTACCTTTGCCGGCCGGCTTATGTCAGCCCTTGTCTGCCGGTCACCAAGAGTGTGGCCGGCAGCTGGGTACTACCTTGTGTAGTTGCTGCCGGCCGACATTGGCTGTTGCCGGCCGGCAGCAACTGCCGGCCGGCACATGCATTTGAACCAGAGTTCTGCCGCCTTATAGCTGTTAAGTAGTATACTTTAAAGCTAGTTATGGTGTGTCCGGCACGTATCCCCCTATACTGTACTAGTATTCTTCAGTATAACATATACAGTAAGAAGAAAACTATGGTAAGGGTTCTGGTACAGCACTGTGTGTTCTAACACTTTTGTGTTTTCTTGCACATCCCTTTGCTGTTGCCCTACAGATAGGAAAGTGAGTTCTTTCCTGTCCATTATCCAGGATCTTAAAATCATTGCTTAGGTGTGAGCTTCACCTGTTTCCTCTGGAAACCTTGCATTGGTTACTCTAGAAGAGATTAACCATTTGATTTTATTATCTGGAAGGCTGCAACAATGGGTTGTGAGGGAAACACAAGTGTGTGTCTTTCCTTTCTTAATTGTTATGCTATACTATGCATATCCAGTGATACATAGTTCACTTGATACTCATGGAAATTTCTTCTCTTTACAGGACACTCCGAAGTACGGAAGTGCTTTCTGCAACGTCCGCAGCAAGAACCTCTGCGGACATGAGTTTTGTAGGAAACACGCAGCATGCACTGTCTCCAAGGATGATCTCCGGTATTGGGACCCTCAGGTATGTACTGTGTGCACTAACCTGATTACTGAGACCTTTGATTCCCCTAGGACAGAGGAATCAAGGGATATAGCTAGGAAGAAGCTTCGTACCTGGGTAAGGGGCTTCCAAAAGAACACTTCTGGCCCTTATCTTCCAAGTGAGAAGATGAGGGCGTATCTTTTCCCTAAGGCATCAGCTGATGCAGTGATTCCCCAGCCTCAAGAGGAGATCCCCTAAGTTCAGATCCAGGTGGATGCTGAAGTCGCGGTCACGATGCAAGACATCCAGTTAGATGACAGGATGTCTGATGTGGAAGATTGTCTGGAGGAAGACCTCCTGGCAGAAGCCCAGGATGAAGTTCAAGCCCCAGACGTTGTAGAGGTAGACGTCGACGAGGTGTCGGCTACTCCGGTTCAGATTCCGGAGCCTATTCCCTCAACATCGGCCGGTCTCCCAGTAGAGCTGGGACAGGCCCTCTCTTCTATTGTTGGAATGATCCAACAAATGCAGAAGGAGAATTAGGAGAAGGCGGCTGCAATGGAACTGCGAATGCAGTCCCTTGCAGTATCACATAGGCCCCAGAAAAAGCTAAATGTGAAAGACCTTCCCTTGTGCTCAGATGCTAACCCATAGAGGTATGCTGAGCACATGCCGATGACGACTGGAAAGATCGTCATCTCGGATAAGCTGGGCTCAGTTCCCCTGGAGGAGGTGGAATTCTGGCCCAGCAAGGCATCATATCCGGACTGTTATGTCCGGCTGAGGAAGGAACCAGCTTCAAAGGAGGAGCAGAGCCGAAGGAGGTCATAGTGATGGACCATGCTAAGGTTCAAGCTCTACTTTCATCCTCGATGAAAGAGAGGGGCTTCTCTAACTCAAAGGTAGCCGCATTGAACAGGAAGCTCCCTTCCTTTGTGTCCTTGCCTACTAGAGCCTTCCCCTTTTTACAGAAAGGGTTTCTGGCTGTACTAAAAGCAGTCGAGGCCGGCAAGCCTTGCCCCTCCCTAGAGGAGTGTAAACCCTTGTTGCTGGCCCTGCCTATGGACCACAAATACTGGAAGGACGTCCATCTTACGTTCTCAGTTGGAAAGTTGGAGGCTGATATTGCCGGACGTCAGTTTGGTGAGGACCTCCCTAGGCTGTCTGACTTTCTTTTGCGAAGAGAGTTCGATACAAAAGAAAGACTGACTGCCTCAATGTCTCTTCAGACTACTTTCGAGACGATGGTAAGTGACCCCAAGGTCCATGAAATGTTCATGGTAGTGGCCAAGACTCATCTGGCCACAGTGACGAAGGACCTTTATGGCTTCGTCAAGGCAAGGAGAGCTTGTAGGGAGTTCGTGTTTACCTCGGCTACGGTGAGGCACGAGCCAAGGAAACTAATCTCCACCAACATTTGGGGGAAAAGACCTTTTACCTACCGACTTGGTCAAAGAAGTTGTTGATGAGGCCGCCGTGGAGAATAGAAACCTTCTCCAGAAGTGGGGCCTGGCTATCAAAAGAAAGTCTTCCCCAGATGAGGGTCCTCAACCAAAGAGGAAGACTATGAGGACTAGGCTACCGTCTCGGCCAGCCAAGCCTGTTAGACAGCAACAGCAACTGCAATTGCCATTGCCCCCAGTGCCCCAGATCGTGGCACAAACCCCGACCACTTTTCAGTGGGTACCCCAGGCCATGTCGACACAGTCCACAGCATTCACCCCAGCGTTCGAAGGGCAGTCTACTTCCTTTCGAGCAAAGCCTAGAGGAGCAGCCAGAGGCTCGTCTAGACGCCCCTGAAGGGGAAGGGGATTCAGGGGTGGTCGTGGTCAGGAAGGCAAGACCTCAGGACGGCAGTCCAAGTGAGGTGATACCGGTAGGAGGGAGACTTCTGAAATTTCGGGATCGGTGGACCTTCAATCCCTAGGCCCACAGCCTACTCAAGAATAGACTGGGCTGGAGCTGGTACAGCACTCCACCCCCGTGCCTTCGGTTTTTCCAACACTCCACCCCCGTTATGGAGGAGTACGTTCAAGAACTGTTGGAGGAAAAAGGTGATCCGAAGGGTGAAGCCCATCAATTTCTAAGGGAGGCTGTTTTGTGTTCCCAAGAAAGACTCGGAAAAGCTCAGAGTCATTCTGGACTTGTCGCCACTCAAAAAGTTCATAGTGAATTGCAAATTCAAAATGCTAACACTGCAACACATAAGGACCTTACAGCCCAAGAGGGCATATTCCGTCTCTATAGACTTGTCAGACGCCTATTGGCACATTCCAATTAGCCATCGACTCTCCCCCTACCTAGGGTTCAGGCTACAACGAAGACTATACGCCTTCGGAGCCATGCCATTCGGGCTAAACATAGCCCCAAGGATTTTTGTCACACCGTTTCTCCATCCCGGCAAAGAAAAAGAAGGAGATAGCGGGTTCTGTCAAGAGACTTCTAGATTCCGAAAGGATATCAAGACGCGAGCAGGAGAGGGTACTGCGTTCTCTCCAGTTTGCTTCGGTGACAGACCCAGTGCTAAGAGCACAGTTAAGGATGGAATCGGAGTTCGGAGAAGTTATGCATCAAACGCGCGAAGAGATCTGAGAAGACCAGCCGCTTCGGCTAAGTACTCTTCTCAGGCCTTGGTCCCAAGCTAGACATCTAAAGAAGTCGGTTCTTCTTCAGCCACCTCCCCCGTCGGTGACGATTCACTCAGACGCCTCGAAGGAGGGATGGGGAGGTCACTCTCATCGGAAAAAAGTCCAGGGGACTTGGTCCAAGCTATTCAAGACCTTTCACATAAAACTTTCTAGAAGCTAGGGCAGTGCTCCTTACCTTAAAGAAAGTCTCCCCGCGTCACTCGATACACATAAGGTTGGTGATGGACAGCGAGGTAGTTGTGAGATACTTGAATCGACAAGGATCGAGGTCACCACCTCTCAACCAGGTGATGTTGGCCATCTTCCGATTGGCGGAAAAGAAGAAGTGATACCTGTCGGCAGTTCACCTTCAAGGAGTCCGCAATGTGACAGCGGATGCTCTATCCAGGTTCACACCGATAGAGTCGGAATGGTCCTTAGACGCAGGATCATTCTCCTTCATTCTGAATCAGTCCCAGAACTGCAGATAGACCTCTTTGCGACGAAAGACAACAAGAAGTTGCCCCTGTACGTGCCCCGTACGAGGACCCCTTAGCGGAAGCAGTGGACGCGATGTCCCTCGACTGGAACAGATGGTCCAAGATTTATCTGTTCCCTCCTCACAACCTTCTGTTGAGGGTCCTCAACAAACTGAGATCCTTCAAGGGGTAGCGGCAATAGTGGCCCACAAGTGGCCGAACAGCGTGTGGTTCCCCCTGGTATTGGAACTGTAGCTGAAGTTTGTACCGCTACCAGATCCAGTTCTGACCCAGCAAGTCCAGAAGTCAACTGTCTGCGCTTCATTACAGAAAACCCGGACCCTGCAGCTCATGTTTTTCTCTCCCTAGCGGTGAGAAAGCGTTTCGGGATTTCGAAAGCCAGCATAGACTTCCTTGAGGAATATAAGTGCAAATCTACTAGAAGGCAATATGAGTCATCTTGGAGAAAATGGGTGGCCTTTTGTCAAGGCGAAGAATCCGCAGGAGATCTTGACAGACTTCTGCTTATCTTTCTTCTCCACCTCCATGGTCAAGGATTGGCAGCTAACACGATTTCAGCGTGTAAGTCTGCTTTGACAAGACCCATTCTATATGCCTTCCAGGTCGACCTAGGTAACGAGATCTTTAATAAAGTCCTGAAAGCCTGTGCTAGGCTCAGACCTTCAGCACCTCCAAAGCCCATTTCATGGTCTTTAGACAAGTTCTTCATTTCGCTTCTCTGTTGAGCAATGAAGAGTGTGCGATAAAGGATTTGACACAAAAAGTTATTTTCCTATTTTGCACTCGCGTCCGGGGCCAGGGTTAGTGAGATTGTAGCCCTCTCGAGAGAGGCAGGTCGTGTTCAGTTCCTGGATGGGGGAGAACTGAACTT
>NC_090735.1:44225044-44226884 GCF_036898095.1 Palaemon carinicauda | reverse complement strand
CATCTAGGTTAATGTGGGTAAGGGTTAGGTTGGGTAGGGAATGTTGGGCGTTTGTCAGTGCGTATGGGCCAGGTAGTGAGAAAAGTGAAGAAGAGCGGAATGAGTTCTGGAATGAATTAACTAGGTGTGTAGAAGGACAGGGTAGAAGGAATTATGTATATGTCATGGGTGATTTAAATGCTAGAGTGGGCGCTGGAGAGGTAGAAGGTGTCATTGGGAAGTATGGCGTACCAGGTGAAAATGAGAGTGGTGAGAGACTGGTGGATATGTGTGTTGAGCAAGAGATGGTGATAAATAATAGCTTTTTCAAAAAGAAAGATAAAAATAAGTATACATGGGTAAGAGTGGCAAATGGAAGAGTAGTAGAAAGGGCATTAATGGATTATGTGTTGATAACTAAAAGAATGTTTGGAAGATTGAAAGACGTGCATGTGTTTAGGGGTATGGCTAACGGTATGTCTGATCATTTTTTATTGGAAGGAAAATTAGCTGTAGCAAAAGAGTGGGGGAATAGAGTAGGTGAATGTAAAATGGAGCTAGTGAGGGTTAAAGAGCTAATAAAACCGGGGGTAAAAAGTAAATATCAGGAAAGGTTGAAAATGACATATGACGAAGTGAAAGTAAGAGAAACTGGCAATTTAGAGGAGTGGAAGTTAGCAAAAGAAAATTTTGTTGGGATTGCAAGTGATGTGTGTGGCAAGAAGGTTGTTGGAGGCAGCATGAGGAAGGGCAGTGAATGGTGGAATGAAGGAGTGAAGGTAAAAGTGGAAGAGAAAAAGAGGGCTTCTGAAGAATGGCTGCAGAGTAATAGTGTAGAGAAGTATGAAAAATATAAAGAGAAAAATGTGGATGTAAAGCGCAAGGTACGTGAGGCAAAGAGGGCAGCTGACCTGAGGTGGGGTCAGGGATTGGGTCATTCATATGAAAAGAATAAGAAGTTTTGGAAAGAAGTGAAGAGAGTAAGGAAGGCTGGCTCAAGAATTGAAGAGACAGTGGAAGATGGAAATGGGAGGTTGTTAAAAGGATAGGAGGCAAGGAAAAGATGGGCAGAATATTTTGAAAGTTTACTGAATGTTGAGGATAATAGGGAGGCAGATATAATTGCTGTTGCAGGTGTTGTGGTGCCAGTCATGGGAGATGAGAATGAGAGAGAGGTTACAATAGATGAAGTGAGGAGAGCACTAGATGAAACGAGAGTAGGAAAAGCGTCTGGTATGGATGGTGTGAGAGCTGAGATGTTGAAGGAAGGGGGTGTGACTGTACTTGAATGGTTGGTGAGATTGTTTAATGTGTGTTTTGTGTTGTCAATGGTACCAGTAGATTGGGTTTGTGCATGTATTGTACCACTATATAAGGGTAAGGGAGATGTGCATGAGTGTTGTAATTCAAGAGGTATTAGTTTGTTAAGCGTAGTTGGAAAAGTGTATGGTAGAGTAATGATTAATAGGATCAAGGATAAAACAGAGAATGCAATCTTAGAAATACAGGGTGGTTTTAGAAGAGGTAGGGGTTGTATGAATCAGATTTTTACAGTAAGGCAGATATGCGAGAAATATTTAGCAAAAGGTAAGGAGGTGTATGTTGCGTTTATGGATCTGGAGAAAGCATATGATAGAGTTGATAGGGAAGCAATGTGGAATGTGATGAGGTTATATGGAGTTGGTGGAAAGTTGTTGCAAGCAGTGAAAAGTTTCTACAAAGGTAGTAAAGCATGTGTTAGGATAGGAAATGAAGTGAGTGATTGGTTTCCGGTGAGAGTGGGGCTGAGTCTGGGATGTGTGATGTCACCGTGGTTGTTTAACTTGTATGTTGATGGAGTGGTGAGAGAGATGAATGCTCG
>NC_090735.1:44202544-44220044 GCF_036898095.1 Palaemon carinicauda | reverse complement strand
CGATTTAGCTTAAGCATTTAGAGAGGTCTTATGATCTTGTCTAACTTATTCATGAACTCGTTTACCGTGTTACTGTTTACTACATCCGCTGGAAGTCTATTCCAAGTATTTGCTATTTTGTATGTAAAGAGAGAGAGAGAGAGAGAGAGAGAGAGAGAAATTAGAATTTGATACTTGATGTAAAAGAGAGAGAGAGAGAGAGAGAGAGAGAGAGAGAGAGAGAGAAGCATTAGAATTTAATACTTGATGTAAGAGAGAGAGAGAGAGAGAGAGAGAGAGAGAGAAAGAAAGAGGTTAGAATTTAATACTTGATGTAAGAGAGAGAGAGAGAGAGAGAGAGAGAGAGGTTAGAATTTAATACTTGATGTAAGAGAGAGAGAGAGAGAGAGAGAGAGAGAGAGAGAGAAATTAGAATTTAATACTTGATGTAAAAGAGAGAGAGAGAGAGAGAGAGAGAGAGAGAGAGAGAGACATTAGAATTTAGTACTTGATGTAAGAGAGAGAGAGAGAGAGAGAGAGAGAGAGAGAGAGAGAGAAAACATATTATCAAAATCTAATACTCGATGTAAAACTTCCCCTAGAGGATTTAAAATTTGGAAAACAAATCGGTCAGCCAGAAAACTCAATTTGTTGCCTAGGGAAATGGTACCCTTCGTATTCCCAAGTCCTCCATCTCTCTCTCTCTCTCTCTCTCTCTCTCTCTCTCTCTCTCTGAATCCATTATTTCTTCCCTTCGCTGTAAGCATATCCTATGTCTCCATGTTTTTGTTAAGCAATTTCAAACCTCTTCTGCGAAATTGCAAAAGATGGCAGAGATATTCATGACCACCGTCATGTTTTAAGATACGTAATTTAAAGATGAAATGAACCTTTTATGGGAAGCTGTTTCACTTTTTTCTTTTTTCTTTTCTACTTTCTACTCAGATCAGAGATCATTAAATTTAGTCTAGACTGCAAGACAAATGAAGATGACTTTTTCTTAAAGTGTATACATTTACTATTAGTTTTGAAGTAATTTAATTAAAGTAATTTTTATAATCATGAATCATTATACATATAGAGAGCTTAATAAAGTTTAATAGCACAGTTAGGTACCACTGGACATTTATTCGCTCAAAATTAGTCTTAATCTAGAATTCACTCTACCTCCCGAATAATAAAAGGGAAAGTATATTATTGATGAGGGAGTTCTCGGCCCTGTATTCTACCATGTCTCAAAATCGAAAAGTATCGTGATTTTCGTTGGAACTAAACCGCAGATGTTTCGTTCACTCTTGTGGACTAAAAATGTTTGCTCTCCCCGCACTAATAACAGAACCTGTTTAAGTAAGCCCTTACATGTAATCGTGTTTGAATTTTTGTGACATTATTGCTTGAAAGTTCTTGTATATAAACTCTATCTGTTGAATAAAGGTTACTTGCGTTCTCCTCGCCTCTCTGTTAGCATCCAACGCTCCCATTGGTAAAAAGTAAAAAAATTTAGTGTACAAGCGTGAATGAAACACATGCGGTACAAAACCACTGAGTTATCATGATATATATATATATATATATATATATATTATTACTAGCCAAGCTACAACCCTAGTTGGAAAAGCAAGATGCTATAAGCCCAAGGGCTCCAACAGGGAAAAATAGCCCAGTGAGGAAAGGAAATAAGGAAATAAATAAATGATGAGAATAAATTAACAATATATCATTCTAAAAACAGTAACAACGTCAAAACAGATATGTCCTATATAAACTATTAACAACGTCAACAACAGATATGTCATATATAAACAATAAAAAGACTCATGTGCCTGGTCAACATAAAAACATTTGCTCCAACTTTGAACTTTTGAAGTTCTACTGATTCAACTACCCCATTAGGAAGATCATTCCACAACTTGGTAACAGCTGGAATAAAACTTCTAGAATACTGTGTAGTATTGAGCCTCATGATGGAGAAGGCCTGGCTATTAGAATTAACTGCCTGCCTAGTATTACTAACAGGATAGAATTGTCCAGGGAGATCTGAATGTAAAGGATGGTCTGAGTTATGAAAAATCCTATGCAACATGCATAATGAACTAATTGAACGACGGTGCCAAAGATTAATATCTAGATCAGGAATAAGAAATTTAATAGAACGCAAGTTTCTGTCCAACAAATTAAGATGAGAATCAGCAGCTGAAGACCAGACAGGAGAACAATACTCAAAACAAGGTAGAATGAAAGAATTAAAACACTTCTTCAGAATAGATTGATCATCGAAAATCTTGTAAGACTTTCTCAATAAGCCAAATTTTTGTGCAATTGAAGAAGACACAGACCTTATATGTTTCTCAAAAGTAAATTTGCGGTCGAGAATCACACCTAAAATTTTAAGTCATACAAATTTAAAGAAACATTATCAATACTGAGATCCAGATGTTGAGGAGCCACCGTCCTTGACCTACTTACAATCATACTTTGAGTTTTGTTAGGATTCAACTTCATACCCCATAATTTGCACCATGCACTAATTTTAGCTAAATCTCTATTAAGGGATTCACCAACCCCAGATATACATTCAGGGGATGGAATTGATGCAAAGAGAGTAACATCATCTGCATATGCAACAAACTTGTTTTCTAGGCCAAACCACATGTCATGTGTATATAGTATGAAAAGTAATGGGCCAAAAACACTACCCAGTGGAACACCGGATATTACATTCCTATATTCACTATGGTGCCCATCAACAACAACTCTTTGAGATCTATTACTTAAAAAATAAATAATATATATATATATATATGTATATATATATATATATATATATACATATATATGTATATATACATACATATATATATATATATATATATATTATTATTATTATTATTATTATTATTACTATCCAAGCTACAACCCTAATTGGAAAAGCAAGATGCTATAAGCCCAGGGGCTCCAATAGGGAAAAATAGCCCAGTGAGGAAAGGAAATAAGGAAATAAATAACTGAAGAGAAACAAATTAACAATAAATCATTCTAAAAAAAGTAACAACGTCATAACAGATATGTCATATATATACTATTAACAACGTCAACAACAAAAATGTCATATATAAACTATAAAAAGACTCATGTCCGTCTGGTCAACAAAAAAGCATTTGCTCCAACTTTGAACTTTTGAAGTTCTACTGATTCAACAACCCGATTAGGAAGATCATTCCACAACTTGGTAACAGCTGGAATAAAACTTCTAGAGTACTGCGTAGTATTGAGTCTTATGATGGAGAAGGCCTGGCTATTAGAATTAACTGCCTGCCTAGTATTACGAACAGGATAGAATTGTCCAGGGAGATCTGAATGTAAAGGATGGTCAGAGTTATGAAAAATCTTATGCAACATGCATAATGAACTAATTGATCGACGGTGCCAGAGATTGATATCTAGATCAGGAATAAGAAATTTAATAGACCGTAAGTTTCTGTCCAACAAATTAAGATGAGAATCAGCAGCTGAAGACCAGACAGGAGAACAATACTCAAAACAAGGTAGAATAAAAGAATTAAAACACTTCTTCAGAATAGATTGATCATATATATATATATATATATATAAGATTAAATCAATAAATACACACCCCTCTATATATATATATATATATATGTTTATATATATATATATATATATATGTATATATATATGTATATGTATATATATATATATATGTATATATATATATATATGTATATATAATATATATATGTATATATATATATGTATATATATATATATATATGTATATATATATATATATATGTATATATATATATGTATATATATATATATACGTATGTATATAATTGCATATATATATATATATATATATGTTTATGTATATATATATATATATATGTTTATATATATATAAATATGTATATATACACATATATATATGTTATATATTTACATATATATATATATATATATATTTATATATATGTTTATATATATATATATATATATGTATATATATGTTTATATATATATATATATGTATGTATATATAAATATGTATATATACACATATATATATGTTATATATATATATATATATATATGTATATATGTATATATATATATATATATACCTGTTTAGATACTACGCTAAAAAGTTATGGGGTCCTTTGACTGGCCAGCCACTGTTCTATCTTATTTCTCTTCCTCTTGTGTTGTCAAGTTTTTATAGTTTGTATATGAAATTTTTAGGTTACTGTTTTTACTGTTCTTAAAAAATTTTATTTTTTCTTGTTTCCTTTCGTTAATGAACTATTTTCCCTGTTGGGGCCCCCTGGGCTAATAGCATCCTGCTTTTCCAACTAGGGTTGTAGCGTAGCAAATAATAATAATATTAAAAATAAAAATAATAATAATAATAATAATAATAATAATAATAATAATAATAATAATAATAATAATAATAATAATAATAATAATAATAATAATAATAATAATAATATCATACGGTATATCGGTATAGATATATGTTTGTGTGTGTATGCAGACATATTGGTTTATTAGATTTTTCTCAAAATGCTATTACGTAATATTTGCAGACATGAACAGCTCTTTATTATATGACCGAAATAAAAGAAAAAAAAAATATATACAAAATTGACCCAATATTTTCTCTCCCCTCCACAATAACCTCATGATCGCTATTATTGAACCATTGTAATATCCATTAAATCCTGTAAATAATGCTTTTGTAATAATTTTCTTTTATATTCACTAATATGGGGAATTGGTCAATTATGTATACAATTAATCGTTCTTGTTATATTTGATATTGGATTTTGATTACACAGATTATATACTTTCCTTTCAATTCATGTGATTTTTCAAGTTCATTATGAAATGAATGTTTAAAGGTTCTTTGTTGATTTGAAAGCACAATATTTCTACTTCTGTGGTGCGTATACTTTTTCCGAGAAGGGGGTTCACGATAAGTACACTAAGTTTACTTCTTGCGATGCTTATATTTTTTTCGGGAAGGTGATTCATGATAAATACACTAATTTCACTTACTATGCGTATAGTTTTTGAGGGGATGATTGGGGTTTGCTCACGAAAAACATACACCTCGTAGAGTTGTAGAGGAAGCATTCTTTACAGAATATATCTTCGGTGAAGAAATAAACTAATTGTTATACAATTAAAAAAAAAAAATAACAGTAAATTCTTATTCCTATCAGAATATCAAACTTCAACACCTTCTACATGACTCCCTTGCTTCTAGGATTTTGACACACCTGCAGTATATATATATATATATATATATATATTACCACCTAGTGTACCAAACATAAATTACTCAGGATTTTTTTTAGTTCCTTCATATTTACCATATAAATATCACTAACATAAAGATAACTGTCCTCAGTAATTCTTTCATTTTTTTTAGCATTAATTAATGCCTATAGGCATTTTGGGTTAGTCTATTTTTTTATTTTAATTATTTACACCGAAATATACTTTCTTTTCCTCAGAATTAAACAGACATCGCAACTTCAAATTTAAAACTTGTTACGCTTTTTTTTTATTCTGCCCAGAATTATCGAAGATAAATCTATAAATAAAGATTTACAGCGAAAATATACTCTCTTTTATTCTGCATTAAACAGATATCGCAACTTCAGATTTAAAACTTCTCAAGCTTCTCTGCTGTCAACTTCAACCCCTCAGGGAGAAACGTGGTTGAAAGCTGGATAGTAATGGATTTTTTTTTTTTTTTATTCGGGAACGATAATGTACATCGCATTAGAGATAAAGCTTCTAAGAGCACGCAACCTTTTCTGAGATTTATCTGAGCCAATACAAAACAGAATGAAATACCTTCTAAGTTGCATCAGCTTAAATTCTATTTGTTTTTACGAAACACTAAAATGATCGTTTGGACCCAATTTTATCATTGAGCAGAAATTAATATCGATATTTATACTTATTGTGAAGAAAGTGGGACAAAATATTACTATGAATTTATAATTAAAATTTTTAGTTATATGTATAGGTAGATGTAGAACTCCATTTTCAATTTCAATAAGAATTATGATACAATAGATATATACTGTACATAATTTTAAATAATATTTTGAAGTTTCAATACACTCAAGGTTGTTATAGCAAAAGGACCAAATTTTCATGAATTACTCTTGCTTCGTTGTATAATAGTTTTTTTTTTTTTTTTTTTTTTTTTTTAGATATTACAAATCTTTTTAGGAGGCTTTAATGATCTTCAGTCATTTTATTTTAACGAGACCAGATTTAAAATTTTTATCATTCTTTACTAATTTTTATCATAACTAAAAATTTGGGACTTATATATTTAAGATAAGATTTATAAAAATTATAAATATCTTTCGGAAAATTCATGTAGTGGATTTAAAACAATTGTGTTAATGTTAATAACTTAATTAATTAACATATATGATTATGCTAGAAGGTAAACATTTCTTTTATTTTTCAGGACAAAAGTAAACAAGTTATATATGTTCAGTGTATGTCAGAATGATATAATATATGTTTATTAAAAAATTAACAATTGTACCAAAGCTCTCTTGTTCACATATTTCATTGAATCATAGATTTTAATCATAACAAACCTGAGAGAGAGAGAGAGAGAGAGAGAGAGAGAGAGAGAGAGAGAGAGAATCTATTAAACAAATTAATTTATCAATTTATTCTTCAATGATTAGATTATATATCAGTGTACTAAAAGTTTCATGCTTTTAATTCCTTTTATTTCGTTAAATAATCGAAATAAGGAAAAGGTATTGCCCTTTTGTTATCAACCTATGTATTTCCGTTCGGGGACATTGTTACAAAAATTAATTCATATCATTTTGTAAACTGTAGTAAACATAAACACTATTAAACTACCTTATCTCATTGTCTTTTGGTTTAGTAATTAGAGAACATAATTTTGCGGATGTATATCACGCATTCTTTTATAACTTCATAGAAAGTTACCCTTATTACGTAAGCTAGTCAGCCTTATACTTTATGGGGCTTGTTTGTCCCCACAGACTCGTCTGTGTGGCAATAAACTATATTTGTTTGGGGAAGGCCAATGGCTAAAGTAAATACGGGAGGCTATTAGGGAAGCAGTTTCATCCCTATTTTTTTTTTATTACAACATAAACCGATTGAAGTAAAAAACCCGTTTATTTTAGTCTTCTTTTACACAAAAAATATATATTTTTTCTATTTTATAGGTATTCAAAGATATGTTTCCAAATGAATTTCAAGTATTTGTTTTAAGAATAAATAAATAAATATATATATATATATATATACTGTACTGTATATATATATATATATATATACACATATATATAAATTATATATATATATATATACCTATATATAAGTTATATATATATATATATATACTATAATATATATGTATGTATGTATGTATGTATATATATATATATACTGTATATATATATATGTATATATATATATATATACATATATATATATATATACTGTATATATATATATATATATATGTATATATATATATATATATACTGTATATATATATATATACTGTATATATATATATATATACATATATATATATATATATACTGTATATATATATACTGTATATATATATATATATATATACTGTATATATATATATACTGTATATATATATATATATATATACTGTATGTATATATATATATATATACTGTATATATATATATATATATACTGTATATATATATATATATACAGTATATATATATATATACGTGTGTGTGTATGTATATATATGTATATATATGTATATATATATATATATATATATATTTATATATATATATATATATATATACACATATATAGATAGGTAGATATTGATTGAAAGGTTATTATAGTCAAAATTAATTGATTCAGTAAAGACATATATTAAATCCATACGGAAATTGTACACATATGAAATTGAGATACCTGGATTAAAAGAAAATTTAAACAATGAATCAAATAGTTAAATAAAAAAAAAAGATATATGAAAACGAAAACATCAGCAATCCAATCTTTCATTTCTTGTGGATGTTATTACAACATATGTTTTACTGAAAAAATTACATGGAATTGAAAAACACTAATTTTTAAATATTGTAAATCAAAACAATACTTAATATGTTGGGACTTACTTTTAAAAGGGAAATATGAAAAAGGACCAAATTAAGAAGGGAAATATTGAAAAGGCACAAATAAAAAAGGGAAATATGAAAAAGGGCCAAATTAAAAAGGGAAACATTGAAAAGGCCCTAATTAAAAAGGGAAGTATAAAAACGACCCAAATTAATAAGGGAAATGTCAAAAAGGGACAAATTATAAAGAGAAATATGAAAAAGGCTCACATTTATTTCCGATTTCGAATCAGACACCAAATAAATTATTTTTTTCGAGATCAGAATACCTTTCAATTATATCAAGATATCAACGTTAATACATTTACCAAATTATAAATTCCTAAAATAGAAAATTAGAAATATGAATTCTCTAATTACCATATTTCTTACACTGCTAATTACGAAAAACTTTTCCAAATGAGACGGGCCATTATCATCGCCCTTTTTTGCTGATTTAAGTAATATTCGGGTATTTTTCTTTTTATTTCTGCCTTGTTCATTGTTACTAGGGTCCCCTACGGAAGGTTCCTGGATATTGGAAAGAAAATAATAGACGTCTAAGCCATTTTATCAATTGAATTCTATTTCAGGAATCATTAGTGCTCTTCTTAATATAGTAAAAATAAATAGAAATACCCTCTTTCGAACTGAATAAAATGAATGAATGTATTATTAATGGTTATCTGGCATCGTAACATCAATGGGTATTGATGCCGGTTGGAGTAACGGACTGAATAAAAAAAAAAACTTTATTTATTAGGAAATGGTAATAGTTTCCAACTATTAATTTTATATATGAGATATCTAGATATACTGAGGTTTCTATATCCTCGTTTGGGATTACTAATCATAATAGTTCCCTTGTGATGAGGAACTAGCTTTATTAATCTGAAAGAAAAAAAATGCTTTGATTCAGTCCATTAATGAAGGACAGGAGTTCTCAGGACAAATTTGGGAACTCACTTTGTTTGAGATTATAATTTTCTTAAAGTTGTAATGTTGATTAAGTTGAAATTTTGATCTGCAAGGAAAGGAGTTGAAAATATTAGAACAAATCGAATGCCACATTTTGCAGTATTGTATTTAAGCCATAAAAATGGACTCGTATTTACAAAAGAGTATTGTTTACTTAAGATAGTAAATACAGAATTTGTATTGTTAATGGAACAGACGATAGGAATGTGTAGCCTACACCTTTTAGGCGCTGTCTAATCGTAGGAGTGCAATGTGGATCTATGCATTAATATTCAGAACAAGAAATTAAATGTTTATTACTTGGTACCATTCTCGTCATAAATATTCAAGGAACATATATATTTTGCATTGGAAATAACTATGAAGTTTATTGTAAATTTTACCTTCGCTGGTGCATTTAAATAATAAAACATCATTAAAATAATATATTATTGAAATACGAAACCTCTAATGAAAAATTCACACATGGGATATCGAGAAACGGCTGAAGAAATTAATGCTTTCAAAGACACGATTTCAGGAAATATCAAGAAATCAATTCCATCGATGCTCACTTCACGTTTCACTAGAGATTAGATTTACTTCCGTGTATTGGCTCCAAATTCGCAGGAAATAAGATGTTTTTCCCCTGGTTGCGCCTTAAAGCTGAGCCGTTCACTTAGTCAGGGTGGGATGAACTATAATTTCCTAATTTTATGTAAATGGTGGTTTATAATTTTCCTGTGATCTTATATTAATCGTCTCCTGTGGAGATAATTGTTACGTTTTGGGGGAATGAGAAAAATGCCATCAATTCGTAAATGGCTAACACCGGCTTTTGTAAATTTAAATCAATACCCTCTTAATTTGGAAATAGTTTCGAAAACCAAGCCTATACTTTCATGTATTGGTGGACATGGCAAAAAATACTTCATATATATATATATATATATATATATATGTATATATATATATATATATATATCATCATCATCATCATCTCCTCCCACGCCTATTGATGCAAAGGGTCTCGGTTAGATTTCGCCTGTCGTCTCTGTCTTGAGTTTTTAATTCAATACTTCTCCATTCATCATCTCCTACTTCACGCTTTATAGTCCTAAACCATGTAGGCCTGGGTCTTCCAATTCTTTTAGTGCCTTGTGGAGCCCAGTTAAACGTTTGGTGAACTAATATCTCTTGCGGAGTGCGAAGAGCATGCCCAAACCATCTACCCCTCATCATGATCTCATCCACATATGGTTCTCGAGTAATCTCCCTTATAGTTTCATTTCTAATCCTGTCCTGCCATTTAACTCCCAATATCCTTCTGAGGGGTTTATTCTCAAATCTACTAAATCTATTGGAGATTGTTTCATTGTCATACCATGACTCATGGCCATAGAGTAACACCGATCTCTCTAAACTGATATATAGTCTGATTTTTATATGAAATTTTAGGCGATTTGATTTCCAAATTTTATTCAACCTAGCCATTGTATGATTTGCTTTTTTCAATGTTTCACTAAACTCTAATTCTAAAGACCCTGTATTGGAGATCATTGTTCCTAATTACTTAAATGATTCTACCTCGTTAATCCTTTCTCCTTCCAATGATATATCATCTTCCATTGCATATTATGTTCTCATCATATCTGTCTTTCTTCCATTATTCTGTGGTGTTCTGCTAAGAAGGACAGCATCATTAGCATACTCTAGGTCTGCTTAATTGCTATCACCAATCCAGTCTGATCCTTCTCCAATCTCTCTGACTGTTCTACACATTACAAAGTCCATGATGAGGATAAACAACATAGGTGACAACACATTCCCTGGGAGTACTCCTCTGTTCACTGGTCACTCACTTGATAAGACCATTAAAATTAACTTTGCACCTGCTATGATCATGAATGGTCTTAATCAAATTTACATATTATGAGGAATTCTATAATAACGCAGGACTCTCCACAAAGTTGGCTGGTGCACACTATCAAAGGCTTTTTCATAGTCCACAAATCCCATCAAAAGGGGATTTCTTTATTCTACGCATTGCTGTAAAACATGGCTCAAAATGAGAATTTGGTCAGTGCAACTTCTACCTTTTCTAAATCCTGCTTGTTCATCTCACAAATTTTCATTAATCTTTCTCCCCAGTCTCTTAAGAATAAGCATTCTATATATTTTCATAACAACTGACGTAAGTGTTATTCCTCTGTAATTATTGCAATCAGTCAGATCTCCCTTTTTAGCTATCTTCACCAGCACTCCTAACTCCCATTCATCAGGTTTTGCCTCTTCATGCCACATTCTGGGAGTCAATTCATTTTCGGCCAGTATCAACTCGGCAGTTATTCCATCGTATCCAGGGACATTTCATCTCTAGATTTTTTTAGGATAGCTTCAACTTCAAACACACTGAATTCATTCATGGGCACATCAAGGTCTTCATCAGCTTCAGGTATATCAATCAAATTATTCCCTTCATATGTTCTATTCATAACCTCACTAAAGTGTTCCATATATATATATATATATATATATAGGAGAGAGAGAGAGAGAGAGAGAGAGAGAGAGAGAGAGAGAGCGAGAGAGAGATATGAGGCGTTACACATATACAAATACCTTTTGACCAGTGGCATGATAACGTTCGTTTTTTCAATGGTCAATTTCATTCGTCATTTGCGGCTTAATAATGATCGGTTCAATCACAATCATCCCAATATGTTGAGCATCGTTGTGAATTAAATAGGAATATGATTGACAGTAAAATGAGGTGAAAATTAAATGTGGTTACATGAAGCGACCATTAACTGGTATCCTTTATAATCAAATATTGACTTTATTATTTAAATGTGTGCATCATGATACGCACACGGGCAAACACACATTCACACGTACACGCATATATATATATATATATATATTATAATGTGTGTGGGGGGTGCGTGTGTTTGTTTCTGTGTGTGTGGCTGTGTGCTTATTTGCTTGTGTAAAGATAAGTTTTTCATTTTTGTTAACATCCTTTTCGTGAAATAAATATTTCTTTTCATTCATAAAGCAACTAATGTATTGATGTATTGATAATCTTTACGCAGTTTCCTTTTCAGAAAACGTTACTTTATTTAAGAAATTTTAATGTTTTAGTAAATGTATAGATATTCCTGAAAAATTCCACCTGATTATCTGAGTTGATGACTTATGTTCCACGTAGAAACATAGTTTATTTTGGTCACAAAGAATCTTGAATAGCTGAATAAATTTTTCTGTTAATTTTGATCTTAGGTGTCAGACATTCTATACCAGAAAAAAAAAAATAATGCACTTATTGGAAGAATAAGATGAATAATACCACCCCCCTAAAATTAATTTTATTTTCATTATATCAATAAAGAAAAAAATATTCTCCAAACTCTCCGGCAAACGAATTCAAAATCATTTTTCCCTGCCACACATATTTTTTCCCCCAAAAATATGTATTTGCTACGCAAAGGACCCATTCCATTTACGGATTCACCTAATGCCTAGAGCTTTTCCGGCGAGACCTCTCGGCTTATCCCGAGACTGTACTTGAAATCCTTTCCCATATCTTCATTGGAATCCCACCAGAATGTATTTCGGGGATTATACTCGATTTTAATTTTATTTCTCGAGTTTTCGTTCTCCGCGTTCTAAGGCCCTCTTGCAATGCTGGATTTCCAGCCTTCTGCCTTTGAAAAGTATGTTGGTGTTCAAACATTTATTTTCTCAAATGTTAGAAAATATTTTATGATATATAAAGAGAATATTCCTTGCCTTTATGATACACTTTATTACTTAGTATACATAGTATATATAATAGTATATTTTTACATATAGCCACATATATTGTATATTCACTCTCTCTCTCTCTCTCTCTCTCTCTCTCTCTCTCTCTCTCTATTGTAGCTTAGCATTTAATATATATATATATATATATATATATATAGATAGATATATAAATGTATATATATGTGTGTGTGTGTATGTGTGTAGTGTGTGTATGTGTGTGTGTTGATGTTTAAAAATTTATTTTCTAAAATAGTAGAGAATATTCTATCATATTATGAGCGAAGAAATTCCATTCCTTCAGGATATACTTTGTTTGTGGTAATTTGTCCATAGTGTGATAACAGGATTTAGATTTCCTTGACAAGCATTACTTCCAGCATATCCTTTAAAATATCAAATTTATAATACATAACCCTTTATTGCATATATTACATCAGCCAATCATAGTGTTCTTATTCCCCTTTAATCTCATATTGTGGCAGTTAACTGAACCGTGGACACATTTACATAGAATACCTTTTATACCACTATTAAACTTAGTGTTCTGCTATAACTGCCAATGAAGGCCTGTATAGAGTTGTTTCAGTCTTTATTACCACATTATTGACATTTCCTTGAAGGCACCTATGCAAGGATTGAGAAGCTCACATAACCAGCTCATAAGCTTCTCTGGACAGCAATAAATGGTCCTTATTGTCTCATTCCAGGACGCCACTGGTGAAACTATTATTGCTTGGCTTCAGTAATGACTTCAGTATATACTTTTCTTGAATACATTATTTAATACATAAATAATAGATTGATATATTAGTTGGTATATTATTTCATACGTTATTTATTGATACAGTTTACGATTTAGCTGTAATTTTATTTTCACACTTTAAGAATATTTGCGTTTCAAATTAATACCAAATGAGAATTTTTTTTATATATATATACTACTTAAGGGCACAGTTTGGATTTAGATACAATTTTGCAAATATGAAAATATCACGCCGTTGGAAGATGCATTAATGTTGTATTTTGTTCTACAACATCCATTTTTTTATGAAATAAGCATAACAGTAAGGATCCTTTGAGCCTATACGAGTAGTATCGAAGTTAAAAAGCACCTTCTAGATATCTTATGTGTGCAGGTTCGGTTGGCTTCAATGGTTTCATATCTCCCACGCTCTACTTCTCCAATAGCCTGTGCTGATGTCTGCTGTCTACGACATTATCTATGTCTATAATGTCCTTCTGGTATTATGTTGAGCGTGTATGCTCTCCATTTGTAGGATGAAGGTACAGTTTTGAACGACTGAGTGATTAAATTGTAGCATTTCAAGTAATTTCTTAAATTTTACGTACATGCTCTCTTCACTTCATATGTTTATTGTACAACAATCAATGAATACACACACACACACACACACATATATATATATATATATATATATATGTATATCTATATATATATATATATTTATATATATATATATATATATATATATATTCTTACGAAACTGGTCTAGTGTATAGCCAATTCATGTATTTTATTTCTGTATTCCATTTGTGAGGTGAATAGCAAGCTGTTAAGGTGAGTTCCTCTTATATAGGTGTAACTAGTATGTAAATTACGTAAGACTTTCATCGATAATTTCATTGTATTCTTCATTCAAGTTAGTATATGTAAATTTACGTTAATTTTAAGAATTAACTATTTATTTCACGTATTTTGTTACAAAGTCTGAAGTAATTTGTTCAAGAGTGCTATATGACCCTACGATGTAATAACGAGGGCTTATGTAAATTTTTTTCTATATTTTTATGAGGTATTGCATCCTGTTTGGAGAAAATGCGCAATTCTTATATTTGCCACATATTTTGGAAGGTTCTCTGAAACCCCAGTGTTAGATTTTATTTATTTTTTTATTTCCGAGAACGATAGGTGGGCGGAGCTAGCTGAGAGAGAGTTACCATGCAGCGAGGATGATTCTCCTGTTCGATATGTGATAGTTGATAACTCTGGCGTCACTAAGTCGGCCCCCAAGCCACGAGAATAATCTATTTAGAACAATCTAGAAATTACTAGGTTTATATATATATGTGCCCCTAGGGATGCGTAGGGCAGAAAAGAAACAGCCTGTCCTGTGAACAAGCCAAAGTTTCTCCTCCTCTATCAAGGGCCTCGAAAATGTCCTCTCCAAGTTATTTTGTGCCCAACATATATTATGTGTAGTGTTTTGAAACGTTGCTGCAACTTGACAGGAAATTTTAAATTTATTGAGCTGTTGTGAGTGCTGGTATTCTGAAAAGATTTGTAACTCGCCTGGGGAGATTTATGTAAAAACGGGAACTATACATATTTTGACATTACTTCTTGCGAGCTAAAAACTCGCCAGTTTATCAGTTACTTTATGTAATTTCTATAAGAGTTTAATGATTAGAGTGTTAAAGGTTATCTATTTTCATTAGGAATCAAGCAGAAATGTTGGTGTAAAATTCAGTTTCAAGTGAAACAAGTGATTGTATAATGTTCATGAATATGTATTGCTTTTGTCTTAGTCTAAGTTTTGTTTGGACTTAATGTTTCGAGTGATTTATTTTTTATGTAAATTCTTTCAAAGTGTTGTAATTTTTATAGAATATATTTATTTTTGTAAAGAGTGTATTATTTCAATCACCAGTGTTTATTTCAGTACTCACTCACTCGTTTATTTCAGTACTCACTCACTCGTATCCCTGTTAAAGAATCGAAGTAAGTGGTTGTTTGAATAGTTCTAAATAACAATTACCAAGTTTTGTTTTGAATATACTTAAGAGACCATTGAATATTCGGTGTTTTTATATATTGCTGTCTGGGAGTTGCATAATCTTCCAAGAGTTCGGTTGTTTTCAAATACAACAGATTCATATAAAAACAAACCGGTGAGTTTGGAACTCTACAAGTTGTGTAGCTTGCCAGTCATAATATATATGATATTATATTTAGGGTTCCCAGACCACTCGACCATAATGTAGTATATATGCATATATATATATATATATATATATAGAGAGAGAGAGAGAGAGAGAGAGAGAGAGAGAGAGATATTCACATGTGTGTCTGTCTGTTTGTGAGTATGTGTTTATGTATATAATACTCCATATAAGTAAAAGCCACAATGGGCTTTTCACTAGATATCCAGAACCGAAGTATAAGAATAATTTTATAATTTATCAACATATTACTTATTTAAGAAAAATCTGACGTGATTAGCTGAGATGAGAACTAATATTCCTAGATGAAAATATAAGTGTGTTTTCATAATCATCATCATCATCATCATCATGATCATCATCATCATCTTCTCCTACGCCTATTGAACCAAGGGCATTGGTTAGAATTTGTCAGTCGTCTCTATCTCTAACTTTTAAATCAATACTTCTCCATCCATCATCTTTTACTTTACGCTTCATTATCTTCAGCCATGTAGTCGTGGTCTTCCAGCTCTCCTAGTGCCATGTGGAGCCCAGTTGAAAGTTTGGTGAGTTAATCTCTCTCGGGGAAGGATTTTGAATGGCTAAATAAAATTTCTCTTAATTTGGGTCTTCGGTGTGAGACATTTTATCAATGCAATACATTAATAGTACAGTTATTAGAAGCATAACAAGAATAATACCGCCCACTAAATTTTACGTTATTTTCATTATATCAATAAAGAGAAATAAAATATTTTCCAAACCCTCCAGCAAATGAGGTCAAGTTAATTTTTCCCTGCCAGACATATTTTTACCCCAAAAGATAAGTATTTGCTACGCCAAGGACCCATTCCATTTACGACTTCCCATAATCCCTAGAGCTTTTCCTGCAAGACCTCTCGGCTTATCCCGAGACTGTACTTGGGATCCTTTCCCATATCTTCATTGCAATCCCACCAGAATGTATTTCGGGGATCCTACTGGATTTTAATTTCATTTTTCGAGTTTTCGTTCGCAGCGTTCTGAGGCCCCCTTGCGATGCTGGATTTCCTGCCTTCTGCCTTTGAAAAGTATATTGGTGTTTAAAAGTGGCTTTTCTAAAATGGTAGAAAATATTCTATGATATTTTGAGTGAATATTCCGTGCCTTTGTTATATAATATATTATATAGTTATTGTATATATAAAGTATATATGTTAGGATATTTTTATAGATAGTCTTATGCCCTTTATTATATATAGGAGATAGTGCTGTTCTACTTTGAGAGACCACCGTTGAAGTCAAGACCGATCAGCGGCAGTCACAGCGTTGACCTACCTCAATATAAAAATTATATATATATATATATATATATATATATAATTATATATATAAATATATATATATATATATATGTATATATATATATATATATATATACACACAAACACATATACACACTTACACATATATGTATATATGCATATATATATATATATATATGTATATATATACAAACCCATATACACACTCACACACACACATATATATATATATATATACATTTATTTATATACATTATATATATATATATATATATTTATATATGTGTATATATATATATATATGTATAT
>NC_090735.1:44190044-44197544 GCF_036898095.1 Palaemon carinicauda | reverse complement strand
GTGTAAATGCGTGCATCATGATACGCACATAGGCAAACACACATACACACGCATGCGTATATATATATATATATATATATATATATATATATATATATATATATAGATAGATAGATAGATAGACAGAAGACAGATAGATAGATAGATAGATAGATAGATATAGATATGTGTGCGTACGTGTGATTGTGTTTTTCTTTGTGTAAATGTCTGTTTCTGTGTGGTCGTATGCTTGTTTTTTGTGTGCGTGTGTAATGATATGTATTATTAATTTTTATTAACATCCTTTTCGTGGAATACATATTTCTTTGCATTCATAATGCAACGTTTAAGGACAGTTTTACACAGTTTCATTTTCATAGACCTGTTTCGTTATTTCTGAAAATCAAGTGTTTTAGTAACTGTATAGATATACCAGAAAAATCTGACGTGATTAGCTGATATGATGACTGATGTTCCGTGTAGAAAATATAGGTTTCTTTTCATCATCATCATCATCATCATCTCCTCCTACGCCTATTGACATAAAGGGCTGGTTAGATTTCACCAGATGTCTCTATCTGGAGCTTTTAAATCAATACTTCTCCATTCATTGTTTCCTACTTCACGCTTCATAATCCTCAGCTTTTGTCTGTTAATTACGGTCTTAGGTGTGAGACATTATATCCGTGCAATAAATTATTAGTACACTTATTAGAAGCATAGCAAGAATATTACCAACCACTAAATTTTACATTATTTTCATCATATCAATAAAGAACAAAAATATTTTCCAAACCCTCCAGTAAATGAGGTCAAGTTAATTTTTCCCTGCCAGACATATTTTTACCCAAAAAGATAAGTATTTCCTACGCCAAGGACCCATTCCATTTACGGATTCCCATAATGCCTAGAGCTTTTCCTGCAAGACCTCTCGGCTTATCCCGGGAATATACTTGGGATCCTTTCCCATATCTTCATTGCAATCCCACCAGAATGTATTTCGGGGATCCTACTGGATTTTAATTTCATTTTTCAAGTTATCGTTCACAGCGTTCTAAGGCCCTCTTGCGATGCTGAATTTCCAGCCTTCTGCCTTTGAAAAGTATGTTGATGTTTAAAAGTTGATTTTCTAATACGGTAGAAAATATTCTATGATATTTCGAGTGAATATTACGTGCCTTTATTATATACTTTATTATAATATATAATATATATATATATATATATATATATATATATATATATATATATATATATATATATATATATATATTAGCGTATTCTTATATATAGTCAAACTTCCCCTTCATTATATAGGGTAGACAGTGCTGCTTTACTTTGGCAGTCACAGCACTGACCTACCTATATTTATCTATCTATCTATCTATTTATATATATATATATATATATATATATATATATATATATATATATATATACCTATATATATATATTTATGTGTGTGTGTGTGTATGTGTGTGTATATTTAGTGTCTGTTTGTGTACGTGATTTTTTAAATGTTGATTTCCTAAAATGCTAGAAAATATGCTAGGATATTTTTAATGAATATTTCATTCCTACAGGATATATTTTATTATAAAATGATGAATGTTTTTTTTTGTTTGCCTTAATTTTTCCATTGGATGATAACTGGATTTAGATTTCCATAACAGAATCATCACTTCCAACATATCCTTTAATAATGCAACTTTATAATACATAACATTTTATTGCGTTTTTCACATCAGCCACTCGTCATTTTCTTATTTCCCTTTAATGTCATATTGTGGCAGTTAACTGAAACGTGGACACATTTACATAGAATACCTTTTATACCAATATTAAACTTAGTGTTCTGCTATAACTGCCAATGAAGGCCTGTATAGAGTTGTTTCAGTCTTTATTACCAAATTTTTGACATTTCCTTGAAGGCACCTATGCAAGGATTGAGAAGCTCACATAACCAGCTCATAAGTGTGATACCTGCAGCTTCTCTGGACAGCAATAAATGGTCCTTATTGTCTCATTCCAGGACGCCACTGGTGAAACTATTATTGCTTGGCTTCAGTAATGACTTCAGTATATACTTTTCTTGAATACATTATTTAATACATAATTAATAGATTGATATATTAGTTGGTATATTATTTCATATGTTATCTATTGATACAGTTTACGATTTAGCTGTAATTTTATATTCACACTTTAAGAATATTTGCGTTTCGAATTAATAGCAAATGAGAATTTTATATATATATATATATATATATATATATATATATATATATATATATATATATATATATATATATATATATATATATATACTACTTAAGGGCCCAGTTTGCATTTAGATACATTTTTGAAAATATGAAAATATCACGCCGTTGAATGAAGCATCAATATTTTCTTTTGTTCTACAACATCCATTTTTTATGAAATATGCATAACACTAAGGATACGCTGAGCCTATAGTAACGTAGTTTAACAGCACCTTCAAGATATCTTATATGTGCAGGTTCGGTCGGCTTCAATGGTTTCATATCTCCCACGCTCTGCTTCTCCAATATCCAGTGCTGATATCTGCTGTCTGTGACATTATCTTTATCTATGTCTATAATGTCCTCCTGTTATTATGCCGAGCGTGTATGTTCTCCATTTGTAGGATGAAAGAACACTTTTTTCACGACCGAGTGGTTAAATTGTAGCAGGTTAAGTAATTTCTTAACTTTTACGTGTATGTTATTTTCATTTCATTTGCCTATTGTACAACAGACAATGAATATATACTATATATATACACATATATATATATATATATATATATATATATATATATATATATATATATATATATATATATATATATGTATATATATATATATATATATATATATATATATATATATATATGTGTGTGTGTGTGTGTGTGTGTGTGTGTGTGTGTTGTGTGTGTGTTTGTGAGTATGTGTGTATGGATATTCTAATCCATATACAGTATATACTGTAATAGCCACAATGACCTTTTCACTAAATATCCAGAACCGAAGTATAAGAATAAATGATGGAACCTTAATTCCAAAGGGAGGATTCGACCCGACGCACCAAAGATCACGAGGAAGTTTAACTGTAACCTTTCGTTCCCGACCGAAAAATAAAAGTTAATATTGCCATAAGTACAGTTGGATAGAACAATTTCTGGTACACCTCGTTATGAGGAAGTGCACCATGTCATAACTTTGCTGCACGCCGAGCTTTCGTGTCTACCCCCCCCTCTCTCTCTCTCTCTCTCTCTCTCTCTCTCTCTCTCTCTCTCTCTCTCGTTACTGGCCGCGTAGTAAGGATGTGCCAGGATTTCAAGTGTCCAACCGTACGTATGACTGACAAATTTGGTAACTATTTACCATAGCAGGGATGAGTATATTGTACCAACCGTGTGTCGCACGTTCGTACATAATTCATTTTGTGCTTGTATCTTCGCTCTCCCCTCGCACTAAAAAGAACCTGACAAAACATGTCTTGTTTCTCCTCTGTAACATTGTCTGTTTTTTGAACATGAAAATTCTTGTTGCCTTGAACTTTTGTATATAAAGGAGAGTGTTCTATAATAAAGTCACTCAGTTGTTTTCAACTTGCCTTTGAGTAACAAGCTTCTCTCGGCCCGTCACATTCGTGACCCCGGAAGTCGACTCGCTCCTCCCGCCTTCCATCCCCCACCCCCAACCCCACCCCCGCCTCGCCCCTCCATCGTTGGTACCATGGAGGACTCTAAGGAAGTTATTGCTGCGACTCCCCCATTGAAACTTTCATCATTCGTCAGCGGAGAGGCGTTTGCTTAGTTTCAGCGCGCAGAAGTCCAGTTTCGCATCAAGGGCGTGACTCGCTCAACCACCAAGCAGATTATGTTCTCACGCCGACACCCGAGGACACCTTTCCGGAAATATCCGACTGGCTTTGTGAACAAGGAGACACCCCAATAGCGTATGACGCCCTCAAAACATACCTTCTGCAGCAGTACTCGCCGTTGCCAGCCGCCCGCATAGCAAAGCTTTTTCAGCTCTCGCAACAACCGTTGGGGGACCAAAGGGCTTTGCTCGCCCTCAGAGAAATGACCAGTATCGCTCGCCTGCAACCTGCCGCAGACGGATCTGCAATACCCACCTACGGTTACGAGAACCTCACATTATCGTTCGGAAATGGTAAATTTAATTGGAAGTTTCTCGTTGCTGACGTCATATTGCCAATCCTCGGTGCGGATTTCCTCTCTCATTTCCACCTTCTGGTTGATATCGCCCACCGACGATTGGTCGACACCTCTCCAACCTCGCTCTCCTCATCAGCGCACCCACGGATGCCTACGCCCACCTCCTCACGTCGTACCCAGAAGTTTTCCGTCCAGAACTTCGCCAAACGCCCACGGCTCCTGCCAACCCCGGTATTTATCACCATATCAAGACGACGGGACCCCCAGTCTTCGCAAAATTCAGAGGTCTGGCACCGGAACGATTGGCAGACGCCAAACAGACGTTTGCTGAAATGGAGGAAATGGGCCTTTGCCAAAAGGCCTCCAGCCCATGGTCGTCACCCTTACACATCGTTCTGGATAAAGACGGCTCCCTCCGTCCGTGCGGGGATTACAGGCGCCTGAACATGCAAACAGAACCGGATCACTACCCCCTCCCAAACATTGCCGACATAACCTCCTACCTGCACAAAGCGAAGGTTTTCTCTACGCTCGACCTCCTGAAGGGGTATTATCAGGTGCCTATGAAGCCAGAAGACATCCCCAAGACCGCCATCACCACTCCGTTTGGTACATACACCTTCAATTACTTCTGTTTTGGCCTTTGTAATGCTGGGGCTACATTTCAACGTCTCATGGATGGCATCTTAGGAGACCTCCCCTTCTGTGTATGTTATGTGGACGACATACTTGTGTTCTCCTCCTCAAAAGAGGAACACCTCCGTCACCTGCGCATCATGCTCGACCGCCTGCAACAAAACAGCCTTATAGTCCGGTACGACAAGTGTACATTTGGCGCCAACGAAGTGTCGTTCTTAGGGCACCGCATCACTCCTGAAGGAGTCCATCCCCTCCCTGAGAAGGTAGCAGCCGTTCAGGACTTCCTCGTGCCCTCGACCGTCAAAGCTCTGCAGGAATTTTTGGGCATGATCAACTATTATCACCGTTTTCTGTCAGCCATTGCCGCCACTCTTGCTCCCCTCTACGCCTCCCTCAAGGGCAAGCCAAAGGACCTGAAGTGGGGTCCCCTTCAAGAAGCAGCCTTCTGCAATGCAAAGAAGGCCCTATCAACTGCTGCGGCTCTCACTTTTCCTATCCCACATGCCCCTCTCCTTCTCTCCACCGATGCCAGCAACGTCGCTATTGGTGCAGTACTCGAGCAGGTGGTCAACGGCTGGTCCCGCCCATTGGACTTCTTCAGCAGAAAACTGTCCAAGGCAGAATCAGGTTATTCTACCTTCGATCGCGAATTGCTGGCGGTGCACTTGGCTGTCCGTCACTTTCGCTATTTCTTAGAAGGTACTTCCTTCGTCATTCGCACAGACCACATTCCTCTGGTGCACGCCTTCACTCGACAGTCTGACGCCTGGTCCGCCCGTCAACGCCGACATCTCTCTGCCGTGGCTGAATACAATTGCACCCTTCAATACGTCCCTGGGAAAATGAATCCCGTTTCCGATGCCCTGTCAAGAAACACGTTGGCTGCCGTTCAACTGGGATTGGATTACAACGCCCTGGCTGAAGCCCAACGATGGGATCCAGAGTATCAAGCATGTAGGACATCCTGCACGTCCCTCCATTGGGAAGACTTCCCCCTCGAGGACTCCAACACCACCCTCCTCTGTGACGTCAGTAATGGTAGACCGCGACCTTGGATCCCTGCTCCCATGCGCCGGCAGGTGTTTGATTTCATTCACGGCCTTTCACATCCCTCGTGCCGTTCTACTGCACAGCTGCTGAAGACGAAGTTCATTTGGCACAGCATTTCTAAGGATGCTAAGGATTGGGTCCGCACCTGTACTTCTTGCCAAACTTCCAAAGTACATCGACACACGGATTCAGGAGTGGGCACCTTTCCTCAACCTCAGTGTCATTTCGCACACATTCACGTTGACATTGTAGGTCCCCTACCCACATCACAAGGACATCGTTACCTGTTTACCGTCATCAACCGCTTCACTCGTTGGACTGAAGCCATTCCCATGGAAACTGCAACGTCCACCTCATGTACATCTGCCTTACTCTCTGGATGGATTGCCAGATTTGGTATCCCTGAGCATATTACTTCTGACAGGGGTACCACTTTCACCTCTCAATTGTGGACATCATTAGCGAATCTCCTGGGCATCACCCTACATCACACAACGGCCTACAACCCCGCTGCCAATGGAATGGTTGAAGGTTTTCATCGCACTCTCAAAGCAGCTTTGATGTCCCGCTGCAAGGATTCCAACTGGTTTACTCAGCTTCCCTGGGTCCTCCTGGGACTAAGAATCACTCCTAAAGATGCCCTCGACATCTCGGCAGGTGAAATGGTGTATGGTGGTCCGTTGGTCGTCCCTGCCGAATTTTTTCCTTCTACAACCTCCTCCGACGATCTCCAGCGCATACGTCACGTCGTGGGAGAATTTGCTCCATGCCGCCAGACTTACAAGCCCCCAGCGAAGCATCACATACCGACAGACTTGCACTCTGCAACGCACGTCTTCCTGCACAACGACACTAGCAAGCCACCGCTAACGCCCCCTTACACGGGCCCTTTCCTTGTGATCCGACGCAGTCCGAAAGCATTCCTACTAAACATTCGTGGCAAAGAAGACTGGGTCTCCATTGATCGTCTAAAACCTGCTTATCTCCTGCCAGATAACCAGCCTACAGTTCGCTTCTCTAGATCAGGGCGCCCTATTCAACATGTACAGTATGTAATTTTTAGGGGGGGATCCATGTACCAACCGTGTGTCGCACGTTCGTACATAGTTCATTTTGTGCTTGTATCTTCGCTCTCCCCTCGCACTAAAAAGAACCTGAAAAAACATGTCTTGCTTCTCCTCTGTAACATTGTTTTTTGAACATGAAAATTCTTGTTGCCTTGAACTTTGAGTCACAACCTTCTCTCGGCCCGTCACAATATCCTCCCCATCATATCGCAGTGTTTATTCATGTAATGCTTCGTGGGGTTGAAATATAGAGACGTTCTTATAGCCTGCATTTTTAAAAAAGTATTGTATGTGAATTTATGATAACAATAATAGGGAAAACAAGATGTTATTTTTGTTACATTCCTATTCTTAAAAAAAATGTGAAAATGTATTGCCAATAATGTATTTGAATCACTGGGTGCTCAGAAATACATAAAGGTAATGTTTTTTTATTTTAAGCAGTTTAGCATGAGGAATGTTTTTTTTTTTTTGGGGGGGGGTGCATTTTTGTTTATCAGAATTGTTTTTTACTTTCCTGTTCCTCTTTTTTTGCGTATTTATCAACTGATATTTTCCCAA
>NC_090735.1:44182544-44185044 GCF_036898095.1 Palaemon carinicauda | reverse complement strand
TTTGGAGCTCCCCCTTGTTCATAGAAGAGTTTCTGACATTTTTTTTTCTGAAGGAAATGATGCATAGGGGAAATAATTTATAGGTCTCAGTGAATATTATGAATTGAGATTTTCTTGTTGTTTGTTGACTTGGGTTGCAATTCGTGAGCTTTTGGTTTATATATTTTCGCCAATGGATGACTTCACTGTATTTAGATGGCTTTGGGTTTAGATTCCATCTAAACCCATTTGAGAAATATTGCTGTAAGCTGTTCGACACAATATTTCACAACTGTATTTTCATAGAAGGAAAGTCTTTCCTTTGTACATCAGGAATCTAAAACACTTACTTTCAGTAAACGTTTTGCAATTATCACATGAAATAAGCAGCGAGGAAGAATTAGAAATCGTATTTAATAGGGTTTTCTACAGTCTTAAGTTTGATTTAACATTTCTAGGAAATCTTTCTATTTTTTCAAACTTTTCTAAATTACGAAATCTGTATCCTGATTTTCAATTAAAACATTTAGCGTTCTCTTGTTCTTAGAATTATACTTGTTATGATATTAACCGTAAATTATCGTTCGGAAATTTATAATCTCTCTCTCTCTCTCTCTCTCTCTCTCTCTCTCTCTCTCTCTCTCTCTCTCTCTCTGCTGTAATATCAACACCGAGCCTTTTTTTTTTTCAATATCAGACTTCAGCAATAAATCATCATGTCATATCTTTTTCAACCTGGACAAGTGTCCATATCTTTTTCTACGTGGTCAATAGCTTCCTGAAAGATGACAACTTGGAAAGACCTTAACTTTCTGTGTCAAAGAGAAATAACTTTAAAAATTCTTGGGGTGAAAGTGTTATAATTTTTATTCAAGATATTCCTTAGTTCTTGTTTCATTAGGATATTTCATTTTCTAAGCCCTATCACTATTCTGGGTGGTAATCTTATTCATTTTGCTAATAATGATGATAAATATACTACTACTACTACTACTACTACTACTACTACTACTACTCCTAATAAGAATATTATTATTATTTTTATTATTATTATTATTATTATTATTATTATTATTATTGCTGTTGTTGTTGTGGTATATGTATAAAAATACTTTTTTCGTATTATTTTTCACCTAATTATTATACAGCTATTGTTGTAGTAATGAAATTTGTAAGCTTACAATGGAAGTTTAGTGAATAAAAGTAATCAATACATAATGCGTAATATGTAGCTATCTATCTATCCATACTATCTATCTATATATATATATATATATATATATATATATATATATATATATATATATATATATATATATATACATTTATATATGTATATATATATATATATATATATATATATATATATATATATATATATATATATATATATATATATAACATATATATATATATATATATGTATATATATATGTGTGTGTGTGTGTGTGTGTGTGTGTGTGTGTATGTGTGTAGGACTATTAATCGCTTAGCATAATGGTTTCAAGTTGAAATCAAGAGTTTCCATGAATAATAACGCTTTTCTCTTTAAAATATGGAATCCTTTATTTCTTATATTGAGAGCATGTCCCCATGATGCAAATAAAGCGACTTATGCCCATTTCAATTCCAATGCTCCTATCTATTCTAACAACCACCCCCCCCCCCCCTTTCATTCCCAAAGCTTCTTGTTCAGGGAAATTCCATTTTGAAACTTCGAGAGGTTAAAAGAAAATACTTTTTCAGATTATCCAGAACCCAAATATTTCAGTCACAGATTGATTGATTGATTGATTATGAGTTATCGGGCAACCTGACATTTAAGGTCATTGGTCACGGAATAGTTCATTTGGTATTTAAAGGTTATGTTTTTAAAGTTGATAATTAAGGGAAGATAACTATCATTTTCAATACAAAAACAAATGCTACGATTTTGTAACCAGTAATAATCTTACATACTTCTAGAAGTATTGCCCTTTCCCTGTTTTATCTTGATATATTGAACTGTGTTATTCTACTTACGTAAGAGATATCGTTTTAGTCATTAGATGTTAAAGATAAAACTAAAAAAAAATGAAATTCTAAAGATTCCCACAGAAATGCAGGCCACTATTATGCCTTTAAGTTGATGAATCTCTGCCAGTACTCTTTGACCATTATAACTTATAAGAAAAGCGTATCAAGACGAATGTGATGATATGACCATCAAGATTGTTCATTAAAGTGTAACCATCGCAGTCTAGCTTCTGTATATATGAATAACAAAAAATGTAGCAATATATAATAAATTTAAACCGGCTAAATTTTCCCATCTCCGTATTTCACCAACAGCTATTCACCCTGTCTGCGTATTTCACCAATCGCTTTTCACCCCATCTCCATATTTCACCACCAGCTATTCTTCTTATCTTGATCCAAGTTCATCCACAATTGAGGATAAATACAAATACTCTTTTCAAGTATGTTAGCTAAAATATTAGATATAATTTATGAAACTACTGAATAAGTCTTTGTGCTACGT
>NC_090735.1:44180912-44182044 GCF_036898095.1 Palaemon carinicauda | reverse complement strand
ACAAATCAATGTATAATATATTGATACATTGATTTGTTAATAAACTCTCTCTCTCTCTCTCTCTCTCTCTCTCTCTCTCTCTCTCTCTCTCTCTCTCTCTCTCTCTCTCAGGTTTTTTATGATTTAAGGTCTGTGAATTCATTGCAATATGTGAACAAGAGAGCTTTGGTACAATTGGTGATTCTTAATAGACATATATTATATCATTCTGACATACACTGGACATATATGTTAATTAATTTAGTATTAACATTAACACAATTGTTTTAAATCACTACATAAATTTTCCAAAGGAGATTTACAGTTTTTATAAATTTTAGCTTAGAGATAAAAGTTTAAAATTTTCATTAATGATAAAAATAGTAAAGAATGAGATAAAAAATTTCAAAGATGGTCTCGTTAACAAAAAATGACTGAAGATCATTAAAGCCTCCTAAAAAGATTTGTAATATCTAAAAAAAAACTATTATACAACGAAGTAAGAGTAATTCATGAAAATTTGGTCCTTCTGCTATGACAACCTTGAGTATATTGAAATACCAAAGTATTAGTGTCTAAAATTGTATATACTATATATATATATATATATATATATTATATATATATAGTATATATATATATATATATATATATATATATATATATATATATATATATATATATAGTATTATAATTCTTATTGGAACTGAAAACGGAGTTCTACATCTACCTATACATATAACTAAAAATCATAATCATATATTCAAAGTAATATTCTGTCCCACTTTGTTCAGCAGCAAGTAAAAAAGCCGAAATGCCAAAAGCTTAATTTAGTGTTCGTAAAAGCAAAAAGAATTAAGCTGATGCAACTTAGAAGGTATTTCATTCTATTTTGTATTGGCTCAGATAAATCTCAGAAAAGGTTACGTGCTTTTAGAAGCTTTACCTCTAATGCGATGTACATTATCGTTCCCGAATAAAAAAAAAAAAAAAAAAAAAAAAATCCATTACTATCCAGCTTTCAACACGTTTCTCCCTGAGGGGTTGAAGTTGACAGCAGAGAGGCTTGGGAAGTTTTAAATCTGAAGTTGCGATATCTGTTTAATGCAGAGTAAAAGAAAGTATATTTCCGTTTAAATATTTGTTACTGATT
>NC_090735.1:44125912-44133412 GCF_036898095.1 Palaemon carinicauda | reverse complement strand
ATATATATATATATATATATATATATATATATATATATATATATATATATATATATATATATATATATATATATATAAGTTTTGATCACATATTGAGGTTACTGAGTGTATCACCTTATAGGTGTGTAGGGTTAATGTGTGAAGGGTAACGTGGATATTTCATCGGTGGAGGTTTTCACGAATTACGCAGACTCAGTAGATTTGTAGATACTGAGTGGCTCTCCCTTATTGTGTGCTTGCATAACTAGAAATCGTCGTTTGATTAATAGGGACCTGTCTGAGATTATCCTATCTGTGCCTTTTACACCTACTTTATCTTACGTAATGCAAGGAATAAAATCACCTAATGTATCATTTAGGTCCATAAACGCGGTGCATAATTATGGTGTCAGTTACTGGGGATTCTGAGTAGTGCTATGAATTAAGTTGTTAATTCGGTAGGATAAAGGTAAATAGCCAAAGCCAAAGCCAAAGAAAACTTGTGTGGTAGGTGCTTTGTCAGAAGATGAGAAAGAAGAAGCAATGGGATACAGTGAAATAGATGATGGGCGTAAGCGAGACTTCAAAGACTGCAACCTTTGTACGGTAGACTTGATAACCTAACACAAGCTCTTGACAGATTGTTATTCGACCAAGAAAAATATCAGCAAATAGTTAAAACATTATCTGCTGTCCTCACCGGGCTATTTTTCCCTACTGGAGCTCTTAAGCATATAGCATCTTGCCTTTCCAGCTAGGGTTATCGTTTAGCTTATAATAATAATAATAATAATAATAATAATAATAATAATAATAATAATAATAATAATAAAAAGGAGTGGATAAATATCTGTGGTTGAATCTGCATTACCGTAGAGCCTTTGGAATCATGGCGACAATGGGAATTACACACGACAGAGCACGAAGACATTAAAGTCCCCCTGACACTTGCACGCATTCGTGGCACGCATTGGCACGCATTGATGTGCGAACTCGCGTGAACAAGCCGTGAAAATGTCGTGAACAGTGCGGGAACTCGCGTGCCAGAGCGTACCAATGCGTGCCATACAGGCCCAAAACTTTGAAATGTTTAAAGTTTGTGGCACGCATTGGCACGCACTAAATGGCCGTGAAATAGTCGTGAACGATGCGCCAACTGGAGTGAACTGGAGTGAACGATGCGGGAAGTGGCGTGAACTGGAGTAACTGGAGTGAACGATGCGGGAAGTGGCGTGAACTGGAGTAACTGGAGTGAACGATGCGGGAAGTGGCGTGAACTTTATAATGAAGAGAAACAAAAAGGAAACGAAAATATTAATGAAAAGGAAAGAAAAATAAACCTAATAAATTTTTATATTTGCTGTTTTAATGTGAAACAAAATTATATCTTATTTCAAACTATTTCTATAACTTTATAATGAAGAGAAACAAAAAGGAAAGGAAAAAATTAATGAAAAGGAAAGAAAAATAAACCTAATAAATTTTCATATTTACTGTTTTAATGTGAAAAAAAAATTATATCTTATTTCAAACTATTTCTATAACTTTATAATGAAGAGAAACAAAAAGGAAACGAAAAAAATAATGAAAAGGAAAGAAAAATAAACCTAATAAATTTTTATATTTGCTGTTTGAATGTGAAAAAAAATTATATCTTATTTCAAACTATTTCTATAACTTTATAATGAAGAGAAACAAAAAGGAAATGAAAAAATTAATGAAAAGGAAAGAAAAATAAACCTAATAAATTTTCATATTTGCTGTTTTAATGTGAAAAAAAAAATTATATCTTATTTCAAACTATTTTTATAACTTTATAATGAAGAGAAACAAAAAGAAAACGAAAAAATTAATGAAAAGGAAAGAAAAATAAATAAATAAATTTTTATATTTGCTGTTTGAATGTAAAAATAAAATGATGTCTTATTTCAAACTATTTCTATAACTTTATAATGAAGAGAAACAAAATGGAAACGAAAAAAATAATGAAAAGGAAAGAAAAATATAAACCTAATAATTGTTTATATTTGCTGTTTGAATGTAAAAATAAAATGATGTCTTATTTCATGCACACACTTATTTTCCTCTATCACCAATCAAGACCCAAAACTTTTGTTTTAAATAAAAATGAACTGAAAAATAAACCCAAGAATTTTTTAAGTTTGCTGTTTGAATGTAAAAATAAAATGATGTTTTATTTAATCAACATACTTATTCTTCTTTATTACCTTGAAATGAAGGGCAAAACAAATTTTTTCTGTTTGCTGTTTTAATGTAAAAAATAAAATGATTTCTTATTTCAACACACTTTTTTCTCTATTGGCTTAAAATCAACAGCCTAAAAACTTTTCATGTTGGTGCTTTTAATGTTAAAATAAAATGCTTTCTTAATACTTGTACATATTTTATGTCTGCTATTTATATGTAAATCAAATGCTTTCTTATTAAAACAAAAATAAAGGGCAACAAAAAATACAATCGAAAAAGATACGTTTCTTCTCCTCAATGCAATGGTGTCTCTGACAGAAAGCATTGTTGTCTCTTCCAAGCCAATCCAAGAATGTCCTTGGGTTGGAGAAGCCCCGTTTTTATATGGAGTGGCCAATTCGTGAACTGGCGTGAACGATGCGGAAACGATGCGGAATGATGAGGGAACTCGCGTGAACGTGTCGTGAACTTCTCATGAACTACGCGTGCCAATTCATGCCATCGCGTGAACGTCGCGTGAACGATGCGCGAACTGGAGTGAACTGGTCGTGAACAGTGCGGGAAAAACACCAGTGCGTGGCAAAAATGCGCGCAAGTATCAGGCAGGCTTAAGCAAGAGCCCGTGTTAATTTTTGGAGGGGAAGGGGGGGGGGGGGGGTTACAAAACGAACGGAATGGAGACAGTGAATTCCACCGTGAAAATACTGGTGTTATTGAAAAGTATTTCTATAATAAGAATTAATCCTTATTTGTGCTTATTTTGACATAACCAATATTAAATCAGGATGATTTTGTCATATATGCATGTACATAATTTTGTTATTATTCCGTAACTGTAATGAAACGAAAACATATTTTACACTTGATCATTAATAAGTTTGCAAATAACCTAATTGACCCCTGACCTTCATTCAGTTAAGAAAAAAAAAAATATATGTTGGTAATTTTAACGCTACACTGAACTCTTCACTTCATATCAGTATTTGAGACACTTGCATAAGTAACATTTAGACTGATCTAAATCTTTGAGGTATGACAAGCCCAAAACAAAATATTCTCTGCTTATAAATAGTTATATTTTTCATTTGAAAACTCACCAAATGAGTAAAATGAACTAGAACCATCCACAAACACTAAATTACTTTAAGGAAATTTCGGATTGCTAAGAAATTTGAATTTCACTCTGCTCAATATCACACCTTTGATTTCTGTTATTACTTTCTCCTTTTGAATCAATCATCTTTCCAAATTTGGTATATTAAAACAGTTTCAAGATTAGCATACAATTACTTCATATAAAGAAACCATCAAATATAAACCATGAAAAGAATAACAGAAAAATTATTATAAATGACTCAAGTTTTTAATTTCTTTTTGAAGGAGTTCACAAATAAAACTGGGTTGCTGAACAGAGAACAAATTAATTCTTCATTGAAAATAAAATATCCAATGTTAGACTTCAAATTCTTTCAAAATTAGCTTCGTCGAATGGTTGCTTCCTCTGAATCACAGGAAATTGTGACCCCAATTGCCTCTGACGTCACCAGGTTGCCCTGAACTCCCGTTCATTACCGATATAAATTTCGCCGAAGCAAAACGACAGAAACTTCTTTATGCTAAATATGCCTTGTTCGCTTTCCTGCGACACTTATTGATGGTGGGCTGTGCTTGTGCGGTAAGGGAGCCTACTCCAAGGAACATTTGGCCAAGGAATATACTTCCACTTATCTCTGAAAAATGTTGATTAGATTTCGCTGAGCCCAGAGTCAAGAAGACAGTGAATTTGAAAAAAATTATGAGTATAGTCCAAGACTAACCAGGACTAGAGGGGCACTCAGTACAGCGCAGACCTCCGCCGTGGCGGCTTATTTTTCGACCTTTTGCGCGACCTTGGCCTTGAAATTTGACCTTAACATATAATAACTGGCGTGTATTTTCATACACTCAAATATGAACCAAATTTGAAGTGTCTGTGACAGCAATGTCCAAACTTATGACTAGTTACGTGACGTGAATTGAACATTTTGCCTGATCGTGACCTTGACCTTCCAAAGTTTAATAATTTCCAGCATTTTACAGGACATTTAATCCCTGAAAGTTTTATTACTCTAGAATTAAAACTGTGGCCAGTAAATTTTTTAAAAACAAATACACACACAAACAGTGGGTAAAACATAATCTCCTTCCAACTTTGTTGGCGGAAGTGATAAATTGTAGAAGTTATGAATACAATTTATGTGATAATAAATCATGACCAAGCGTTAAAATAACTTAAACAGCAGAAGTCGAGGATACTATTTAAATGATGATAAATCTTGGCCAAGAGTAAAAAAATAACCTAAAGTAAACTGCAGAAGTCATAGATACCGTCTTTAACTGATATTAAATCTTGGCCAGGAATAAAATTAACCTAAAATCAAACTACAGTAGTAAATATAATTTGTGTGATAATAAAAAATGGTAAAGAGTAAAAAAATAACCTAAAATAAACTGCCAAAGTTATAGATACTATTTATGTGATAAAAAAAACCACTATGGAGTAGAGTAAAAATATGAAGGTCCTACTTTGATGATCTCATGGAAGGGATAATGCAAAGCTAAGGTTTGTTGATTTATTTATATATTGTCATTCATTAGTTTCTCTATCTATCTATCTATCTATATGTCTATCTATTCATCTATCGGTCAGTGAGTCTATCTATCTATTTGTCTATTTATAAATCAATACATGCATAAATTACGAGGTTATATCGACAATTATATATATTTTAATCGATATCCTATTTTTTTCAAGATGACACAAAGATTAATCAACATGTAATTCCAGAACTTTTCTTATTTATCTATCTACAAATGCACATATTTCACAAATGATTAGATTACATCAACAATTATACAGATTTTACTTAGCCTTCCAAATTTCCAAGATAATGTAACGACAAATTAGGATACACTTTTAAAACTCATATTTTCACCAGCGGTAAAAATATTTTTTTCCGCTCCCTATACATTTTAACAGTTAATAACATGTTAGGATCACTTATTATTATTATTATTATTATTATTATTATTATTATTATTATTATTATTATTATTATTATTATTATTATCTTTACTAGCTATAACTTCAGTTGGAAAGCTAGATGCTATAAAACCAAGGCCTCCAACAGGGAAAATAGCCAAGTGAGGAATAGTGTACCCGGGTGTACCCTCAATCGAAAGAACTTAACTCAAGATAGTCAAGAGAGTACAGAGGCTATGGGACTGCCTAAGATTAAAGAACAAAGGTTTGATTTTGGAGTGTCCTTCTCTTATAAAAGCTGCTCACCATACCTAAAAAGAGCCTCATCTACCTTTACCAAGTTGAAAGTAGTCACTATACAAATACCGTGCAGTTTTTAAACCCATGACTTAAGAATTTTTTGTTTGGTAATCTTAGTGTTGTCAAGTGCTTGATGAAAGAGGAAAATGTGTAAAGGATAGGCCAAACTATTCAGTGTATGTGTAGGCTAAGGAAAAATGAGCCGTACCCAGAGATGGAATCAATGTAGTACTATCAGGCCAGTCAGTATTATCTAAAAACGAGTGATCCACCCTAGATGCAGTGAAAGAAAATCACTTAGATTTACAGCAATTGTGTTTGCATAATATGCATACACACATAATCTTCCATACAAAAACTTGAATATGTCATCTGATTAAACATGGATTACACATTGGTATGGCTATTATTAAGTAACCATAAGATTTGTTAGATCTCTTGTGATTTGGTAAACTTTCAAAGTGCAAAATTACTTTACGCACCAAAATACAATTTGCTTGTTGAATTTCCCGATGTCATTAAATGCCCCATAAATGCATCGAAATATGCTCCAGCGAAGGCAGTGAGTGGTTTGCTTGTTGGTGCTCAGGCCGAAGGAACTGCAAGCAGTAATGAATGGGGGACATAAATCTCGTTGGTTTGTTCTCACCCAGAGGATTTCGCCGCTGGCCATTACTCAAATGGAGATTTATGACGTGCAAGCAAACACAGGAGGTAATCGCTTTCAGAATTTATGGAAATATCTTGATATTTTAGAGAAAATGACTAAAATTGGATGCTCTAATATTATATTGTATGTGGTGGTATGTTTCTGTAGATAATTGACTAATTGTAATAAACAGGGCTTCGTAAAAGGTTTAAAGAGATTTATCTATCTTATAGGGATGTGGCTTGACGCATATACAGTGACCCAGAGAGAGAGAGAGAGAGAGAGAGAGAGAGAGAGAGAGAGAGAGAGAGAGAGAGAGATATTTTTGGTTCACAATTTATCAAAGTGTAACGATTGACAAATATTACCAAAATAGATATGTTTACTGCAAATCTACAGTTAAACGGGATACATTATAAATAAAGCGAGAAACAAAAGGTTTTGTATACTTTACCAATTATCTATATACATACATACATACACACACACACACACACACACACACATATATATATATATATATATATATATATATATATATATATATATATATATATATATATATATATATATATATATATATTTATACATACATATACAGTATATATATATAAATATATATATATATATATATATATATATATATATATATATATATATATATATATATATATATATATATATATATATATATTCACATATAAACATATATGCATACATAATCACAAGTATAGATCACAGTTATATACTGTATATACACACACATGTATATATGTGCGTGTATGTATACATATTTCAAAGATATTCCTTAAGATATTAAACATTCGGCACTAATCATTAATCCACCATCACAATCAAACCAATATCAGAAAAAGAGAATTCCTTCCCACTGAACTAAATGACAAACGCGATCTAATTCTCATTTGTCTCTTGCTTTTGGTTTTACTCCCATCTTTCATTTCCCTCCTCCTCTTCATTTGAAATCCAAACTCCTTTTCCATGGTAAATGAATATTTGTGATACCTTTAATTTTGCGACTCTACTTTGATTTTCCCTCTCTTCTATGTCACGCGTTTTATTTGTCTTTCATTCCCTTTTCGCCCCAGAGAAATTTCAACTCTTTCAGATCATAGGATCATATTATGAAAGTCGCTTATATTTTACTATGAAATGGGATTCCGTTTGATAGGGACTCCTTTTGAAAAGGGATCCTTTGGTAGGGAGTCCTTCGGGTAAGGAATCCTTTGTGAGTGTCCTCCTATTGGTATTTTAATCCTTTGGTATCCCGTTCAAAACAGACTGTACCACCCTTGGCTCAAGAGGATTTCTGGCAAATGGGGTT
>NC_090735.1:44100912-44120912 GCF_036898095.1 Palaemon carinicauda | reverse complement strand
ATGCTGGACGGCAAGGGTCTTATGTTTTCGAGTGCTGCCCGGACCTCTCTTGGTCCCTCATCCATGCCTGCCGGCAGAGCCGGACGGCATTGGTCAAGGAAGCCTGAATTAAGTTTCTCCCCTTCCTTATATGCACTCTTTCGGTTGCCGGGCTCGGGGGGTTGTGTACACTCTTATCCCGGCATCCATTCTATTTTCTTCTAGTGCTGTACCTGTCCCGGCTGCCGGCCTATGAGGCCGGCAGCTGGGCAGGTGTAGTCTTCTGGTTCTTTTGCTGCCGGCTGGCATCGGTCTTGTACCTTTGCCGGCCGGCTTATGTCAGTCCTTGTCTGCCGGTCACCAAGAGTGTGGCCGGCAGCTGGGTACTACCTTGTGTAGTTGCTGGCCGGCAATCATTGCCGGCCAACACTGGCTGTTGCTGGCCGGCAGCTGCTGCCGCCGGCACAGGCATTTGAACCAGAGTGCTGCCGCCTTATAGCTGTTAAGTAGTATACTTTAAAGCTAATTGTGGTGTGTGCCGGCCGGCAAAGGCAGGCCGGCACACATCCTCCTATACTGTACTAATATTCTTCTGTATAGCATATACAGTAAGAAGAAAACTATAGTAAAAGTTTAGGTACAGCACTGTATCTTCTAACACTAATGTGTTTTCTTGCACGGCCCTTTGCTGTTGCCTTCAGACAAGAAGCAGAGTTCTTCCCTGTCTATTATCCCGGATTTTAAAATCATTGCCTAGGTGTGAGCTCCACCTGTTTCCTCTGGAAACTTTGCATTGGTTACTCTAGTAGAGATAAACCATTTTGATTTTATTATCTGGAAGGCTGCAGCAATGGGTTGTGAGGGAAACACAAGTGTGTGTCTTTAATTTCTGAATTGTTATGCTATACTATGCATATCCAGTGATACATAGTTCACTTGATACTCATGGAAATTTCTTCTCTTTACAGAGGGACACTCCGAAGTGGGGAAGTGCTTTCTGCAATGTCAGCAGCAAGAACCTCTGCGGACATGAGTTTTGTAGGAGACACGCAGCATACGCTGTCTCCAAGGATGATCTCCGGTATTGGGACCCTCAGGTATGTACTGTGTGCACTAACCTGATTAATGAGACATTTAAATAGCTAGGAAGAAGCTTCGTACCTGGGTAAGGGGCTTCCAAAAGTACACTTCTGGCCCTTATCTTCCAAGTGAGAAGATGAGGGCGTATCTTTTCCCTAAGGCATCAGCTGATGCAGTGATTCCCCAGCCTCAAGAGGAGATCCCCTAAGTTCAGATCTAGGTGGATGCTGAAGTCGCGGTCGCGATGCAAGACATCCAGCTAAATGACAGGATATATGATGTGGACGGGTTTCAGGAGGAAGACCTCCTTGCAGAAGCCCAGGATGAAGTTCAAGCCCCTCTACATCGGCCCGTCTCCCAGTAGAGCTGGGACAGGCCCTCTCTTCTATTGTTGGAATGATCCAACAAATGCAGAAGGAGAATCAGGAGAAGGCGGCTGCAATGGAACTGCGAATGCAGTGCCTTGCAGAATCACATGGGCCCCAGAAAAGCTCAATGTGAAAGACCTTCCTTTGTGCTCGGATGCTAACCCATGGAGGTATGCTGAGCACATGTCGATGACGACTGGAAAGATCGTCATCTCGGATATGCTGGGCTCAGTTCCCCTGGAGGGTGGAATTCTGGCCCAGCAAGGCACCATATCCGGACTGTTATGTCCGGCTGAGGAAGGAACCAGCTTCAAAGGAAGAGGCAGAGCCGAAGGAGGTCATAGTGATGACCATGCTAAGGCTCAAGCTCTACTTTCATCTTCGATGAAAGAGAGGGGCTTCTCTAACTCAAAGGTAGCTGCATTGAACAGGAAGCTCCCTTCCTTTGTGTCCTCGCCTACTAGAGCCTTCCCCCTTTTACAGAAAGGGTTTCTGGCTGTACTAAAATCAATCGAGGCCGGCAAGTCTTGCCCCTCCCTAGAGGAGTGTAAACCCTTGTCGCTGGCCCTGCCTATGGACCACAAAGATTGGAAGGACGTCCATCTTACGTTCTAAGTGGGAAAGTTGGAGGCTGATATTGCCGGACGTCAGTTCGGCAAGGACCTCCCTAAGCTGTCTGACTTTCTTTTGCGAAGTGAGTTCGATACAAAAGAAAGACTGACTGCCTCAATGTCTCTTCAGACTACTCTCGAGACGATGGCAAGTGACCCCAAGGTCCATGAAATGTTCATGGTAGTGGCCAAGCCTCATCTGGCCACAGTGACGAAGGACCTTTATGGCTTCGTCAAGGCAAGGAGAGCTTGTAGGGAGTTCGTGTTTACCTCGGCTACAGTGAGGCAAGAGCTAAAGAAACTAATCTCCTCCAACATTTGGGGAAAAGACCTTTTTCCCTACCGACTTGGTCAAAGAAGTTTTTGATGAAGCCACCTTGGAGAATAGAAACCTTCTCCAGAAGTGGGACCTGGCTATCAAAAGAAAGTCTTCCCCGGATGAGGGTCCTCAACCAAAGAGGAAGACTATGAGGACTAGGCTACCGTCTCGGCCAGCCAAGCCTCTTAGACAGCAAAAGCAACTGCAATTGCCATTGCCCCCAGTGCCCCAGATCGTGGCACAAACCCCGACCACCTTTCAGTGGGTACCCCAGGCCGTGTCGACACAGTCCACGGCATTCACCCCAGCGTTCGAAGGGCAGTCTACTTCCTTCCGAGCAAAGCCTAGAGGAGCAGCCAGAGGCTCGTCTAGACGCCCCTCAAGGGGAAGGGGATTCAGGGGTGGTCGTGGTCAGGAAGGCAAGACCTCAGGACGGCAGTCCAAGTGAGGTGATACCGGTAGAAGGGAGACTTCTGAAATTTCGGGATCGGTGGACCTTCGATCCCTGGGCCCACAGCCTACTCAAGAATTGATTGGGCGGGAGCTGGTACAGCACTCCACCCCCGTACCTTCGGTTTTTCCAACACTCCACCCCCGTTATGGAGGAGTACGTTCAAGAACGGTTGGAGAAAAAGGGTGAAGCCCATCAATTTCTAAGGGAAGCTGTTTTGTGTTCCCAAGAAAGACTCGGAAAAGCTCAGAGTCATTCTGGACTTGTCGCCACTTAACAAGTTCATAGTGAATTGCAAATTCAAAATGCTAACACTGCAACACATAAGGACCTTACTGCCCAAGAGGGCATATTCCGTCTCTATAGACTTGTCAGATGCCTACTGGCACATTCCAATTAGCCATCGACTCTCCCCCTACCTAGGGTTCAGGCTACAGCGAAGACTATACGCCTTCGGAGCCATGCCATTCGGGCTAAACATTGCCCCAAGGATTTTTACGAAGCTTGCGAGCGTAGCTCTCAAACAATTATGCCTAAAGGGAATTCAGGTAGTAGCCTACCTGGACGACTGGTTGGTGTGGGCAGCATCCGAGACAGAATGCTTGCAAGCTTCCAGTCAGTGATCCAGTTCCTAGAGTACCTAGGCTTCAAGATCAACAGAAAAAGTCTCGACTTTCTCCATCTCAAAAGTTCCAGTGGCTAAGATCCACTGGGACCTTTTGTCACACCGTTTCTCCACCCCAGCGAAGAAAAGGAAGGAGATAGCGGGTTCTGTCAAGAGACTTCAAGATTCCGAAAGGATATCAAGACACGAGCAGGAGAGAGTACTGCGCTCTCTCCAGTTTGCTTCGGTGACAGACCCAGTGCTAAGAGCACTGCTAAAGGATGCAATCGGAGTTTGGAGAAGTTATGCATCAAACGCGTGAAGAGATCTGAGAAGACCAGCCGCTTCGGCTAAGTACTCTTCTCAGGCCTTGGTCCCAAGCCAGACATCTAAAGAAGTCAGGTTCTTCTTCAGCCACCTCCCCCGTCGGTGACGATTCACTCAGACGCCTCAAAGGAGGGATGGGGAGGTCACTCTCATCGGAAAAACGTCCAGGGGACTTGGTCCAGGCTATTCAAGACCTTTCTCATAAAACTTTCTAGAAACTAGGGCAGTGCTCCTTACCTTAAAGAAAGTCTCCCCGCGTCATTCGTTCCACATAAAGTGGTAATAGACAGCAAGGTAGTTGTAAGATACTTGAATCGACAAGGATCGAGGTCACCACCTCTCAACCAGGTGATGTTGGCCGTCTTCCGATTGGCGGAAAAGAAGAAGTGGTACCTGTCGGCAGTTCACCTTCAAGGAGTCCGCAATGTGACAGCGGACGCTCTATCCAGGTTCACACCGATAGAGTCGGAATGGTCCTTAGACGCAGGATCATTCTCCTTCATTCTGAATCAGTCCCAGAACTGCAGATAGACCTCTTTGCGACGAAAGACAACAAGAAGTTGCCCCTGTACGTGCCCCGTACGAGGACCCCTTAGCGGAAGCAGTGGACACGATGTCCCTCGACTGGAACAGATGGTCCAAGATTTATCTGTTCCCTCCTCACAACCTTCTGTTGAGGGTCCTCAACAAACTGAGATCCTTCAAAGGGTAGCGGCAATAGTGGCCCACAAGTGGCCGAACAGCGTGTGGTTCCTCCTGGCATTGGAACTGTAGCTGAAGTTTGTACCACTACCAGATCCAGTTCTGACCCAGCGAGTCCAGAAGTCAACTGTCTGCGCTTCATTACAGAAAACCCGGACCCTGCAGTTCATGATTTTCTCTCCCTAGCGGTGAGAAAGCGTTTCGGGATTTCGAAAGGCAGTATAGACTTCATTGAGGAATATAAATGCAAATCTACTAGAAGGCAATATGAGTCATCTTGGAGAAAATGGGTGGCCTTTTGTCAAGGCGAAGATTCCGCAGGAGATCTTGACAGACTTCTGCTTATCTTTTTTCCCCACCTCCATGGTCAAGGGTTGGCAGCGAACACGATTTCAGCGTGTAAGTCTGCTTTGACAAGACCCATTCTATATGCCTTCCAGGTCGACCTAGGTAACGAGATCTTTAATAAAGTCCCGAAAGCCTGTGCTAGGCTCAGACCTTCAGCACCTCCAAAGCCCATTTCATGGTCTTTAGACAAGTTCTTCATTTCGCTTCTCTGTTGAGCAATGAAGAATGTGCGTTAAAGGATTTGACACAAAAAGTTATTTTCCTAATTTGCACTCGCGTCCGGGGCCAGGGTTAGTGAGATTGTAGCCTCTCGAGAGAGGCAGGTCGTGTTCAGTTCCTGGATGGGGAAGAACTGAACCTGTTTCCGGATCCTACGTTTCTCGCCAAGAATGAGTTACCCACCAACAGGTGGGGTCCCTGGAGAATCTGCCCTCTGAAAAAAGATGCATCTCTATGTCCAGTAGAATGCCTAAAGGTCTATCTTCATAGAACTTCAGACTTCAAGGGTGGTCAACTATTCAGGGGAGAAACATCAGGCTCAAATTTATCTCTGAATCAACTCAGAGCGAAAATTACATATTTTATTCGCAGAGCGGATCCTGACAATACACCCGCACGTCACGATCCGAGGAAAGTTGCCTCATCCTTAAATTTCTTTAATTGCATGGATTTTGAACATCTCCGTTCATACACTGACTGGAAGTCTTCCAGAGTGTTCTTTCGCCACTATGCGAAGCAAGTAGAGGAACTAAAAGAGATCTGTGGTAGCAGTGGGTCGCGGTGTTAACCCTACTGTTTAACTCTGCGAGGAACAGTGGTCTTAATTGGGACGATTAATTCCAGGGTGAGTGTGTAGTTACATACTGTACTACAAACTAAGTGAGGGCACTGTGTTGCCCATCCAGACTGTTCCATTTCCGAAGGTGAACCTAGCATAAGTGCAGACATGTGTGCCGAGCGTTTCTAACGCTAATGTCATTGATTTGTAATACAGGCTTTTATGACTTTGATACCTCGATATCTTAAAAGTGGCATCTAATGTTTTTCTTTCAGACAAACAAGCCCTGTTTACTATCATACTTATGCTTAAAGTTTTGGGTTATCCTCTTCCTATATATATATATATATATATATATATATATATATATATATATATATATATATATATATATATATATATATATATATATATATATATATATAATTGTGGTTAACCTGTCTATTTATTGCCTGTCAATAATCTGGTTCTTGAGAACCTTGCGTCTCCTTCACCTGTGTCAATTTACTGGTATAATTGAGCATTCATTCTATGTACCTTATCTGGGATAATTCTAATAGAATTGTTCCTTTATGCAAGCTATGTTGCATTGGTTTTCCTCCTATGCGGATATAAAACCTTTGTCCAATACAAGTATTGTGCGGAAAACTGGTCGATATTTCATATTGACGCAGTGGTCCTTTACAAACTATGCTTTACTTAATATAGGGCGAGACCACTATATTAGCTTGCCTGGTATTCGTACATAGATATATGTACTCTTCGAGACTTTTCCAGAGTCTAGTAGGACTCTTTCCTGTAGGGGGCAGGAAGCTCTAACATAGTTTATAGTTAGTTGAAAAGATGTATAACGGTAACATCTTAGGTCTCTAGGTCTAGTCGACCGGGAAAAAATTACCTCCGGGGAGTACGGCACGTTCTGAGAATCCACAGATACAGTAATGCTCTGGTACACTTCCATCAGGACGACATGGCTTGAGCCCAAAAAACGGATTTTGAGCGAAGCGAAAAATCTATTTTTGGGTGAGATGGCCATGTCGTCCTGATGGACCCGCCCTTGCCTTTCTAAGAAAGGGCTGTAGGACCCCTCTCTACATACAGTATCTGTAGCACCTCGTGTACGCTACAAGGAATACAGATGGCGCCAGGATTGGCGCCAGGCACGCATACGAATCGGGGGATATGGAAGCCTTGGGAGCGGCTCCCCTTTTTCTTTCCCGAATTCGTATCTCGTCAATCTCCCTCCTACGAGACGAAATCTCTGTTCAGGTCGTAGATTGCCATGTGACGTGTCTAGAATACGTCCTCTGATATGTCGCGATATCCCTTTCACGAGGGATACTCGCTCCAGGAGTTAGAATTCTGGTACCTTAAGGTAAATTCTCTGGGAATATCGCCGTAGTTGTAATATACCCTAGGAAGCTACCCTATAGGAACTTCCATCAGGACGACATGGCCATCTCACCCAAAAATAGATTTTTCGCTTCGCTCAAAATCCGTTATATATATATATATATATATATATATATATATATATATATATATATATATATATATATATATATATATATATATATATATATTGTAACATTATTCCTTTAATATGTCTAAATTATTTAAGTTTTTATAGATGTATAAGGTTAAATATACTGTAGAATTATTGTTGTCTTGCTTTAATTGTTTGTCTTTTCACTGGTGGTTATGTTAGTGGTTATAATGGACTAACGGCTGTTTTATATTTTCAAGTGGTGTTGGTTACGTGGCTGTGCTCCTGCGTGCACGGAGTTTTGGAGGGGCTTTTTTTGAGGATGGTTCCTCAGTGTGTTTCTGAGCCTCCAACATTGAAGGGCACGACTTTTGCTACTGGATTATATTTACTCCTCGCCATTGCAGAGCTACAGTGTGAAGCTATTTAGCTTTTTGGATATCCATTCTCTGCAGCAAGGATCCAGTTCATCTTAACATTTTGTTCACTGCCCTTGGTTCAGTAAAAGCCAAGGGGACCTCTCTGTCCCAAGGTAATAATATTTATACCTGCTAAAGTATCGTGATCACGACCGTTGATAGTCAGCTGACGTCATCAGTGGAGCTTGTGAAAGCCTTTGAATCACACCAGCCATCGTCAATTTGATAGGGATATTTAGTTTGTATTTGTTAGGATGTTCTCACTTTTCGTTGACCTTCTCCTTTCTGGACCCAGTGGCGATTCTAGGGGGGGGGGGGGCAGGGGGGGCCATGGCCCCCCCAGTTTTTTGGCTGGCCCCCATCTTGGCCCCCCCAGTTTTTGTTTCCATATCCTAATTCTAAATAAGCTTAGTTTAGGCATATATAATAATATAATATAATATATAATATAAATATATACCTTATAAATTATACAGTATACTATATATACACTCAAATATCCCATCCTATCACAATAACTAGACGTAATCACAAAAAAAAAAAAAAAAAAAAGATGGTAACGTTGCTAGATTAAAATTATTGGAATTTTTTTTACACCTCCGTCCTCCTCGCCCGCTTGTGTTTGTGTGACGCGAATCAGACGCGTATGTTTCTTCCATGTATGATGTGATGATGTGATCAGTACATGTAGTCCGTTTCTGTGAGACTGTGAGCCGGTCAAGTCAGTTTTTACCCGATTAGTGTCTTATTGAGTGTCTAAAGCATAATTATTTGTGCATAAGTGCATTTGAGCATAAGTGGTATTCATTATTTCGTCTCATACAAAGTGGGAGTAGACTAGTGGCTATGAGATATTCGATCTTTATGTACAGTATGTGGGTGTTTCACATAAGAAGCGGATACGAAAATAGAGTAAAAAAATAATTATACGAAATCTTAGAAAAAGAATGAGAAGAATCTGACAGGCGGGTGTAAAGTAGCAAACAATGTACACTAATTTTTTTGTTATATGATGTAGGTCTATATCCCAACTCAAGTTTTAACCCTTCAACCCAGTGTTAACCTTTTCACAAACAGATCTGACAAAAGCCAAATATAAATATTGTCGTTAGCCATATTTGAAAGAAAATAACTAAATAGGCCAAAATACAAGTAGCTGGTGAGTCGGTGACAATTAACCCCATTTTATTTTTACATAGAAAACAATTCCTATAATAATAAAAATCGTCTAGGCCTAATTGTATCATAATTTTTGTGATTCGTGAATGTTGGCAGTGATAGTGTAGGCCTATATGTGCATATATTTATTATACTGTATACATGTTATACACACACACACACACACACCCACACCCACATATATATATATATATATATATATATATATATATATATATATATATATATATATATATATATATATATATATATATATATATATATATATATATATATATATATGTGGGTGTGGGTGTGTGTGTGTGTATGTGACAGTGTGTGTGTGTGCGTGCTGTCATCATCTTCTATTCTTCCAGTCGGTAGTCGGCAAAACCGCAAATTTTATCACATTTTTCTGTGGTGACAGGTGTGTTGTGTTAATTGTGAATTACGTGTGATTATTTGATTTAATTCATTTTTTTTTTCAGAACTTACTATCACAGATAATTTTATTGTACTATAGACAATCATGGATAAATTTGTAATTAAAAAACGCAGTGAATGTGATACACCATTGACAGTAAACCTTGAATCTGATAAACCTGCTAAGAAGTCAGAGGGAGACTGTGATCGTGAAAGTATTGGCAATCCTGCAAGATCAAGTTCACATGATCATCCAACAAAGAAACAGAAAAAGGAAGATTCTGCACCAGCTGACATTTCTCAATCTGCTTCTGAGAATCCTATTCAGGTACGATTAAAAGAGTATCCAAGGCATAGTGAAGGAAAGTCTCATGCTCGGTCTTTTGTGGGGGCTTGGTTCGACAAATATGAATGGGCTGAATATTCTAAAGAACGAGATGCAATGTTCTGTTTTGCATGCAGGCACTTTGCTCCACCAACATATGGCAATGCAGATGAAGCATTCATAAAGAGTGGCTTTAGACGATGGAAGAAAGCACATGGAAAAGATGGTGCCATCGAAAAGCACATTTCCTCTCAGTGCCACAAAACTTCTTGTATTGCATGGGCGGACTATCAACGAAATAAAGCTGATAAAACATCAATTGCTCAGTGTATAAGTGAGGCATACCAGAAGAAAGTTCTTGAAAATCGTCATTACATAAAGACATTAGGTGAAATAATCCTGTTGACTGTAACACAAGACATTTCGCAGAGAGGACATAGAGAAGGTGATGATGAACTGAATCCAGGAAATGTTCGTAAGATTCTCAGATTCACTGCTAAACGTGATCCTATTATAGCTGATAGAGTAGAAAGTGGTCCAAAAAATGAAAAATACATTTGTTCTGCAATACAGAATGAGATGATTGACACACTTGCATGTATGGTGAAGGAAGAAATTGCAGAAAAAGTTAGGTCATGTCATTACTTTTCTGTTCAAGCTGATGAAGCCAAGGATGTTAGTAAGGCAGAGCAGTTGGCATTAGTTATTAGATTTTATGATGAAATAGCAAATTGTATTCAGGAGTGCTTCATTTCTTTCACTCAGATGGACTTGTTGGATGCTGCCTCTATCACAGATATTATTTTGAAGAGTTTGGATAAACTGGGGTTGGATTACAAATCTTCTCTTGTAGGATTAGGATTTGATGGGGCATCAGTGATGAGTGGAGGGATTAGTGGTGTTCAGAAACGAATTCGTGATAAAGCTCCTTTTGCATATTATATACACTGCTATGGACACAGGCTCAATTTAGTGTTGATAAATGTTGCAAAGTATGTACCCGAAGCTGCTGAATTCTTTAGTTTGCTTGAAGAACTCTATATCTTTGCTAGTAACTCGGTAGTTCATGAGAAATTCATTTTGATACAGCGTGAAATGTTGCCTAAAGAACAAGTACGAGAACTGCAGCATCTCAGTGACACAAGGTGGTGGTGTCGGGCCACTTCGTGTGAAAATGCTCTACTCTGTCTGCAATGCATAATGAGACTTTTGAAGGAAATTTCTGAAGATGACATTGGTGCCCGAGCTGTATCCGCTCGCGGTTTGCTTGCCCAGATTGATGCAGAGTTTGTTTACTTATTGCAATTTTTCACAGATATTCTTGGAAAAGTTAATAAAGTGTCTACACAGCTACAGGATAAACAAGCAGACCTAGGAAAAGCAGCAAATCTAATTTCGTCACTCCATGAACATTTAGTTAATGTACGCAACTCTGACTTGAATGACCATTACTCTGAGAAGGTTAATGAACTCTGCAGGAAATGCTGCATTACACCAACAACAACAAGAAAACGGGTAAAGAAACCTCGTAAGCTTGATGGATTTATCGTGTTTCAAACAAGTGGTCAAGGATCTTCTGTTCCATGTCATGTGCAACACATCAGGATTTTCTATGAAGTCCTAGACTGCTTAATTAGTGAATTAGACCGTCGTTTCTCCAAAGAGTCAAATGCAATTTTCTGTGGTATTTCAGCTCTCTGTCCTGGAGGACAGACATTCTTGTTAGAAGAAGACTTGAAGGCATATGCAATGGCATACTCGGTCAGTCAAAAGGATTTACAATATGAGATCCCTCTGGTGAAGAAATTACTCACGAAAGAGCCAATACAGCCTACATCCATTACACAATTCCTGTCATTCCTTAGTCCTTATAAGGCTGCATTTGACTGTTTGTACAAACTATTGTTAATATCTGTCACTCTTCCTGTTACCAGTGCTTCTTGTGAGAGAAGTTTTTCAAAAATGAAATTAGTGAAAACATTTCTCAGAAATTCCATGACCAGTGCTAGATTGAGTAATATCGCATTACTGTCCATTGAAAGTGCACGTGCCGAGGGAATTGATTTAGACTGTTTTGTTGATGAATTTGATAGCCGGCATGATAATCGTAGAATTAAGCTGCACTAAATATACGTACTATAATCTACTTCACCTCAGGAAAGGGAAACTCGCCCTGTTGGCAACACTGCATTACTTCATGCATGCTTGCATGGGGTTTTAATATCAACATAATATTTACATTACATTTATAACTCATGATTCATTTTTGTTTTGAAGATATTTTTGCCATATTTTTGCGATTTTGTTAAAAATATATTGCAAGAAATACATATATATTTTTTTTTAAGTAATACGAATAACCTCCATTATCATAATGTTTGTGTAGGCATACATGTATATGTTTTACAAATGCAAGTTATGAAAGTAATGAGGTGTTATTATTGTCATTTGTTATTTCATTAATGACATAATATTGTCTTCAGAGTGCCACCTAGCCACCAACAATAAATGCCCCCCCAAGATTTATATTGGCCCTGAAGTGCCCCCCCCCCCCCCCCGCCCCCAATTTCAGAGTCCTAGAATCGCCACTGTCTGGACCCTCTCTCCATTTAGTATGCATGTGTTGATGACCTTTCTGTAATCGTGTAATTGTTTTCTTTTACAGGGAGTTAAGATTGAGTGTGTATAATTTATTATTGTATTATTGTGGTTCAGGTGTTATTTCTGTCTTGTTATTATGTATTAAAATTAAGGAAATTTTTGTGGTATTTTCTTTGTCCCCTTGAGTTGACTTTGCACTCGTATTGATATTTGGTTACTATTCCACCTTTAGTGGACTTAGTACTGTATGATGGTGAATACTATTTGATAAGTGTAGTGTTTTGAGTGGTGGTCAAAACCAGCCATCACAAGTGGCGACCGTGACAGGATTGTTCGTTCCTGAGTATTCACCTGTTTGTGCAAAGTTAATTCTTGGGGTAATTTTTTTTTTCAGGCAGTGTATTTTCACCTCCTCGGTGTTGTTTTATGTAAATTTAGTGTTTTGTGTGAATAAGTGATCATGGCTGTTAACGTATTCGAACTCCTTAGAGGAGAGGGGTGGCAAGAGAGGTTGGCAGAGTTAAATAGGGAAGACTTGGAAATTGTTGCAGAGCATTTTGAATTGGAATATGATGTGTCCATTAGAAAGGGTGTATTGCTATTGCAAATTTATGATTATGTTAAAACTGTAAAGACAAGTGGGGAACAAGAGGTGAAACCTGATAATGTAGTGTCAGTAGAAATTTTGGATAGGCAAATTGCCCTGAGACAAATGGAATTTGAAATGGAAAAGTTTAAGGCAGGGGAAAGAGAAAAGGAGAGGCAGCATGAGATTGCTATGAGAAACCCAGTTTCTTTTTCCCCCGCCCATTCCCCAAATAGGTTAGTAACTCCTGCTATTAATTTATCGCAGGCTCTCAAATTTGTACCTAAATTCGAAGAAAATAATGTAGCAGAGTTTTTTGTATCGTTTGAGAGGATTGCTGCAAGGTTGGAGTGGCCCCAAGAGTATTGGACCACTCTTATACAAAGTAAATTGGTTGGAAGAGCTCAGAGGGTATATGTAACGCTGGAGGAGGATCTATCAGCAGATTATGAGAGTGTGAAGGCTATTGTCTTGAAGGCCTATGAGTTAGTCCCTGAAGCTTATAGGCAACGCTTGCGGAACTTAGAAAAATGTAGGGAACAAACTTATGTTGAATTTGCCAGGGCGAAGGAACAGTATGCTAGCGATTGGTTCAAGTCCAAGGAGGTGGGAGATTTTGAGAAATTGAAGGAGTTAATGTTGGTGGAGGAGTTTAAAAGGTGTGTCCCGGATAAACTGAAGGTCCACCTCGAAGAGTTGAAACTCGAGACTGTTCAGGAGGTAGCCATCGCTAGTGACGAATATTGCTTGTCTCATAAGAGTGAGTTAGGGGGAGTAACGACAAAGGTGAATTCTGGTTGGGTTAAGATGGGTAGGAATAATAATGCTAATCCTAATAATAATGCTAAGGTGTTTAGTAGAAATAATCAGGGAAGTAATAATAATCAGGGTAACGCTAATAATAATTTTTCTCCTAACAGAGGCAATAGGCCAAATATATATAATCCAGAGAAATTGAAAACATTGACGTGCTTCTTTTGCAATAAGAAGGGGCACGTAAAGAGTATGTGTTATGCGTTTAGAAAATCTCAAAATGCTAATGTTAGGCCAGTGATGGGTGTGGAAGAGAGAGAGAGAGAACCTACCCCAACAACATCCGCTGATCAATGACTACCTGGTTGTTTTGACAGATATTTGTCTTTCGGTAGTGTCTCCTTCGCCAATTCTTCCGAGAAAAGACGAGTGCATATTTTGCGTGATACCGGTGCAGCTCAGTCTTTGATTCTAAGGGAGGCATTACCTTGTAATTTTGTACCCAAAAGTGGGGAATTTGTGTTATTGGCTGGTTTTCCTGATTCTGTAAAGTCATATGCTATTGAAAATTTTAATTTAATCTGCCCTTCCTTTGCAGGGAATTTGAAATTGGCCATAGTTGATAAATTCCCGGTTAAGGAGGTTGATGTTGTGTTAGGGAATGATGTGGCTATGAAGAATAATAATTGTCCGATATTGATAAACCCTAATAGTGAAGTAGCAGTAGTTACTCGTTCTAGTGCTAGAATTGTTGACGCTGCAGAGTCAACAATTGATGTAGATTTAAGTAGTTTAGATCGTAGTGATAGCCTAGCTGTAGATCTTGGAATGTTAACGGACAAGTTAAATTGGACTACTGAAGAGCTAATCAAAGCCCAGAAAAAGGAGTTTCGGGAACTCCCTATCGAGTCAGGGGAGGTGTCTGATATGACTGGTCCCAAATTTAAGATATTTAATAATATTTTATATAGGTTGAGTAGGCCTATGGGGGTGGATAATGTTGATCATGAAATTATGAAACAGATAATGGTTCCTTTTGGTTACAGGAAGGAGTTAATGTCATTGGCGCACGAAAGTGGTCTGGCCGGCCATTTTGGAATTCATAAAACTTCTTGCAAATTGTTAGGGAATTATTATTGGCCGAAGTTGAAGGCAGATGTAAAGAAGTTTGTCAATAGTTGTGATGTGTGCCAGAGGGTCGGTAAACCCAATCAGCGGATTCCAAAATCGCCTCTATGTCCTATTCCTGTAGTTTCCGAACCTTTTAAGGAAGTCATTATTGATGTGGTTGGACCATTACCGAAGACGCGTAGTGGTAATGAGTATATTTTGACAATCATGGATAGGATGTCTCGATATCCCGAGGCAATACCACTACGTACAATAAAAAGTGTTAAAATTGTAGATGTACTAATTGACTTTTTTACCAGGTTTGGGATGCCTAAGATTATTCAATCGGATTGTGGTTCTAATTTTGTTAGCAGGTATTTCAGAGATAAAATGGCAGAGTTAAATATAAAACCTGTGACCTCTTCTCCATATCATCCGGAAAGCCAGGGAGCTCTGGAGAGATTTCATCAGACCCTGAAATCCATGGTAAAGAAATATTGTTTGATTAATGGTTCTGAATGGGATAAGGAATTACCTTATTTGTTGTTCGCTTTTCGTTCTGTCCCAAGTCAGTCTTTAGGTTTTTCGCCTTTCAGCCTTGTGTTTGGCCATTGTGTTCGAGGTCCTCTTGATGTGGTTCGTGAGTCTTGGGAGGGAGACGTCCCTGAGGTTAATTTATTGGATTATGTGTCTAATCTAGGTGATAAATTAACCAAGGCTTGGAAATTTGCGGGTGAAAACTTATTATGTAGCCAAAAAAGAATGAAGTTTTTCTTTGATAGAAGGTCCAAGGCACGCGACTTTGCGGTAGGCGATAAAGTATTAGTTTTGTTACCCTTCCCAGGGAATCCATTGAAAGCTTCTTTTTCAGGTCCTTGGAAAATTTTGAAAAAAATAAGTGAAGACACCTCAAAGAAGGAAACCTTTTCAACTGTGTCATGTAAATATGTTGAAAGCGTATATGGAACGGGAAAAAGTCATTCCTGTGGCAACTATTGGGAACACGGTAGATTCTGAGAACAATAACCATTTTTCTTTTTCAGAGGGGGAGGGTATTGATGATAATTGTTTTAATGGATGTGAATGACGGTCGGATAATAGAAAGTCTTTGGAAAAATTCTCGGGAGTAATTTCACATTTAGGTAAGGAAGAACAAAGGTCTTTGAAAAATTTAGTATCTAACTATAAAGAATTATTTTCGGATGTACCGGGTAGGACTTCGGTCCTTGAACATGATGTAGAGGTAGGTAGCGCCACTCCTGTGAAACAATCTCCTTACAGGTTGAATCCCTTCAAAAATGAGGTTGTAGCAAAAGAAGTGGATTATATGCTAAAACATGACCTAATTTAACCTAGTCAAAGTCCTTGGTCATCACCTGTTGTATTGGTAAAGAAATCTGACGGTGATTTCAGGTTATGTTTTGATTACCGTAAGTTGAATGAGTTGTCTAAATCTGATTGTTATCCATTACCTCGAATTGAGGATTGTATTGATCGTATGGGTAAGGCCAAGTATATTAGTAAATTCGATTTGCTGAAAGGTTATTGGCAGGTTCCTCTTTCGAAGCGGGCAAGGGCCCTGTCCGCTTTCGTAACACCCCAGGGACTGTTTCAATGTAAAGTGATGCCGTTTGGTATGAAGAACGCGGCTGCCACCTTTCAGAGGTTAATGAATACTTTAGTCCATGGTTTAGAAGGATGTGTTGTGTATATTGATGATATTGTTATTTATAGCGATGATTGGGAAACCCATTTAAAACGTATTAGGGCACTATTTGAGGTGTTGAAAAAGGCAAATTTGGTAATTAATTTAAAGAAAAGCGATTTCGCAAAGGCAAAGGTGGTATATTTGGGTCATGAGGTTGGTAATGGTAAAGTTGCTCCTAAGCAGGACAATATCGAAAGTATTGAAAATATGGTAGTCCCTAAATGTAGGAGGGATGTCCAAAGATTCCTTGGTTTGAGTGGGTACTACCGAAGGTTTGTTAGGAATTTTTCGGATATAGCCGATCCGTTAACAAATCTCTTGAGAAAGAATGTAGCATTTGTCTGGACGAATGAAACTCAAAGGGCTTTTGATAATTTAAAGAGAGTTTTAATTAATTTCCCTGTCTTGAGAGCTCCTGATTTTGACTTTCCTTTTTCTCTTGCCACGGATGCAAGTGACGTTGGTGTAGGAGCGGTGTTGTTGCAGAATGACGAGCAGGGAGTTTCTCATCCTGTCGCATTCTTTTCAAAAAAATTGTCCTCCGCCCAACGTAGGTATTCAACTGTGGAGAAAGAGACACTTGCGTTAATATTCGCTATTAATCATTTTCAGGTTTATCTCTCCTCCTCAGATACACCTATTAAGGTCTTGACAGACCATAATCCCCTGACCTTCATCAGCAGATACAAAAATAAAAATCAACGATTGATGAGGTGGAGTCTCATGCTGCAAGAATGGAATTTAGAATTTTCCCACATCCCAGGAAAAGATAATATTGTTGCCGATTTTCTCTCTCGCAGCGTTGAATATTAGTTGATTGTCAGAGGGCTATGCAGTTATTAAAGGTAGTATCTGTATCGTTCTAATTATGGTGTGTGTGCTGTTGAAGTGGGCACGTAGTGAGTAGAAGCAATTGTATATTTAAAATTTATTAATCATGGTTTGTTTACAGAAGACTATAATGTTTTGGGTATATTATATGGGATCTGTAAGGTTAAAAGGTGAGGGTGATCACTGGTACTTTCTAATGATTGATTAATTAGATGGGTCATGGGCTCACGGGTCTGTAGCACAACAGCCGTTTTTTAGGCGCTACAGGCTGGTGTATGAGTGGTACCCTAGACTGAGTTAAGGTTAATCTACTAAGGTTTAGAGGTGTCAGGTACGATAAGGTTTATAATAAGCTAAGAAAAGAGATAGGCACTAATCTGGTATTCTGTATTTTCAGGCTAATAATTACGCTTCATCGAGTTTGTTTGTTTGTTTGTTTGTTTGCGCAGGGGAGTCTTGTGGTGGTCTTCTCTGTGTCGTTCGGTGTGTGTGTATGTATTGGACACTATGGTGATAAGTGTGATATATAACACTGAAATAGACAGTGGTTTTTGTGATCAACATTTATTGATAGTGAGTGATGTGTATCCCTGAAAATGAACAGTGTATCGAGTGTGGAAAAGGTTATAGCTTTTGGACTATATATACAGAATCCGGTTGTTAGTGCAATGACTCTTAATTAAGTTTATTAACGATATGAGTGATGTGAAATTTTTAGGTTGGGTACCTATTTATCAGATGGTGATGTTTTGGTTTTCTGGTTTTGGAAAGTTTACTTGTGATTAATTTAGGTTTAAGATTTTTTTTAGTATTGGTTATATATGGCTATCCTTGTGAGCTGCAAACCTTGGTACTTGCCCCCCTCTTTCCTTTTGTTTGTCATGTTTTTGCAGTTTTGTTTAATAATTATTTTTGAGTGTTGGTTTAATATTTAATATTTTTGAGTGTTGGTTTAATATTTCATTATGTGATAACCTGTATGTGGTAATTCAAATCACTTTAGAAAAAAAAAAAAATTTGAGAATTTTTTTTTTTGTTGGGTGAGGAGGTGTAACATTATTGCTTTAATATGTCTAAATTATTTAAGTTTTTATAGATGTATAAGGTTAAATATACTGTAGAATTATTGTTGTCTTGCTTTAATTGTTTGTCTTTTCACTGGTGGTTATGTTAGTGGTTATAATGGACTAACGGCTGTTTTATATTTTCAAGTGGTGTTGGTTACGTGGCTGCGCTCCTGCGTGAACGGAGTTTTGGAGGGGCTTTTTTTGAGGATGGTTCCTCAGTGTGTTTCTGAGCCTCCAACATTGAAGGGCACGACTTTTGCTACTGGATTATATTTACTCCTCGCCATTGCAGAGCTACAGTGTGAAGCTATTTAGCTTTTTGGATATCCATTCTCTGCAGCAAGGATCCAGTTCATCTTAACATTTTGTTCACTGCCCTTGGTTCAGTAAAAGCCAAGGGTACCTCTCTGTCCCAAGGTAATAATATTTATACCTGCTAAAGTATCGTGATTACGACCGTTGATAGTCAGCTGACGTCATTAGTGGAGCTTGTGAAAGCCTTTGAATCACACCAGCCATCGTCAATTTGATAGGGATATTTAGTTTGTATTTGTTAGGATGTTCTCACTTTTCGTTGGCCTTCTCCTTTCTGGACCCTCTCTCCCTTTAGTATGCATGTGTTGATGACCTTTCTGTAATCGTGTAATTGTTTTCTTTTACAGGGAGTTAAGATTGAGTGTGTATAATTTATTATTGTATTATTGTGGTTCAGGTGTTATTTCTGTCTTGTTATTATGTATTAAAATTAAGGAAATTTTTGTGGTATTTTCTTTGTCCCCTTGAGTTGACTTTGCACTCGTATTGATATTTGGTTACTATTCCACCTTTAGTGGACTTAGTACTGTATGATGGTGAATACTATTTGATAAGTGTAGTGTTTTAAGTGGTGGTCAAAACCAGCCATCACAATATATATATATATATATATATATATATATATATATATATATATATATATATATATATATATATATATATATATCCGTGTATGTATACATATGTAAATGTATTCTTAAGATATTAAACATTCGGCGCTAATCATTAGACCACCATCACAAAAAAAAAAATCAGAAAAAGCGAATTTCTTCCCACTGTACTAAATAACAAAGTTGATCTTATTCTCCTTTGTCTCTTGCTATTGTTTTTACTGCCATCTATCATTTCCCTCCTCCTCTTCATTTGAAATCCAAACTCCATTTACGAGGGAAATGAATTTTTGCGATACCTTCAATTTCGCGACTCTACTTTGATTTTCCTTCTCTTCTATGTCACGCGTTTTTATTTGTCTTCTTTCATCCCTCTTTCTCCAGAGAGATATTTCAACTCTTCCAAATCATGCGATCGTAATATGAAATTTGCTTATATTTAACTATGAAATGAGATTTCCTTTGATAGGGACTCCTTTTGAGAAGGGATCTCTTGGCAGGGTAAGGACTCCTTTGAGAGAGTCCTAATTTTGGTATTTTAATCCTTTGGTACCCCGTTCAAAGCAAAATTTACTCTTTGTTCAACAAGATTTCTGATAAGTGGAGTTTTTGACGAATTCCTCAAAGGAATTTTTTGGTCTTACTGAGTGGACAATAGTGCACTTGCCGAGTTCAACTGTACTTGAGATCTTTAGTGGCATATCAAAGCAAATGTCTCAAATGCAAATGACTGATGAAGGTTAAGAATTAATTACCTTAAGAGTTCAGCATCTGAAATATGTAATCTGGAAACCAAAAGTAAAATATTACGTAACTAGTGTACGCGACCCATCAACAATGACAGCTAAATGTGTAGATACATATGTACACACACGCATGTACACATACTCAACACTTTCCATCTCTTACTTTCCTAACTACCATACGATAAGTTGTCCAATTTGTGGGTGATCGTCGTTTCAAAGTGTTGCCACTTAGCGTGACAGGAAAAAAAAAAATATAATATATATATATATATATATATATATATATATATATAT
>NC_090735.1:44078412-44085912 GCF_036898095.1 Palaemon carinicauda | reverse complement strand
TGTTGAAATAATATTACCTAATTCATATGAAACAGCTTATATGTGTATTCTCTACAATTTTCTATCAAAATATCGACTTTGTGTCACTTTATTATGTGGAAGCAATTGTCTTTTATAAATTCTGTTTTGAATATACTTTTATGCAGTAAACTCTAATTCGCCAGACTTCATTAAAAAGTGATATATATTTGTATTCTTGACCCGTCCCATCAGCTCCTCCCCCCCCCCCCTCCCGTCCCACCCCCACGCCCGTCCTCCTCTCGCAAAACAAGGCACATACTCCCAAACACATACATACACGCAAATCTCGCATTTCGTTATTCCAGCAGCGATTCTCCCATTATCCTACATCAGACATCCATCCCTCAGTCAGCTCAAAAATCAGGCAAATTAATTGCAAGGTATTTTAATTAAGAGCTTGCTATCATTCCCATTCCCCCACCATTCGCATTCGAAATTCGGAGTGGATAAATGTTTATTTGTTTTATGGCTAATTTTCTTGTTGTCGCAATTTTTTCTTTAAGATATGAAAGATATCTAATGTGGAATAGCTGTTCTTTACATTCGTTTCAATTGACTGATTGTTGTTTTTTGACAAGAGGTAACAATTTATTCATTTGAATTTTCGACCCGTTGAGATACTACCACTAGAGAGTTATGGGGTCCTTTGACTGACCAGACAGTACTACATTGAATCCTTCTCTCTGGTTACGGTTTACTATCCCTTTGCTTGCACATACATTGAATAGTCTGGCATATTCTTTACAGACTCTCCACTTTCTTCATACACCTCACAACACTGAGATTACGAAACATTTTTTCTCTACCCAAGGGATTAACTACTGTACTGTAATTGTTCAGTGGCTATTTTCCTCTTGATAAGGATAGAAGAGACTCTTTAGTTATGGTAATCAGCTCTTCTAGGAAAAGGACACTCCAAAATCAAACCATTGTTCTCTAGTCTTGGGTAGTGCCATAGCCTCTGTACCATGGTCTTCCACTGTCTTGGATTAGAGTTTTCTTCTTGAGGGTACATTCGGGCACACTATTCTATCTAATTTCTCTTCCTCTTGTTTTGTTAAAGATTTTACAGTTCATATTGAAATATTTATTTATATGTTGTTGCTGTTCTTAAAATATTTAATTGTTCCTTGTTTCCTTTCCTCACGGAGCTATTTCCCCTGTTGGGGGCCATGGGCTTAAGGTATATAAAATAAGTACAATCTATACACATATTCTTAAAATGAATTCTCAAATTGCTTAGTATTTTCTAATCATAACCACAATACAAAACTGAAACTATTGCACAGGAGTAAAAAATAAAATAGAATAAATATGATCGAAGGTAGAGTTATAAACAAAAAAAAAGAAAAAAAATTCACATTGGCGTACATCTTTCTTTACCATTAAAACTTCTTCCCATTAACTTCCTTTGAGTCATCATTTTATGATATTACAAAGAGAATAATAAGTTTAAAACAGTTAACTCATACTTCTAAGTATAACTTATGGTTATTTTTCTCTCCAATGGCCTTTCAAAGACTCAAGTTCCCTCCATTACCAGCTATCAGGTAACGCTCGTTAGCCACTTAAAGTCTGCATTAATGAAATGATTTTTATACGTGTGTGGGGGGGGTGGGTGTGTAGGTGTGTGTGTATGAGAGAGAGAGAGAGAGAGAGAGAGAGAGAGAGAGAGAGAGAGAGAGAGGGGGGGGGAGGTGTAGCAGCTAGGATTCATATTGTCATTGTGAGCCGAGTCCAGTTCCTACAATTACTTCATTTCATATTTGAAATATGGTGTAATTCAGAAGAAGTACAAACAAGATTGAGCGGGTGTTATGCTAAGTGCGGTGACATTAAAAATTCTAAGTAAATTAGATTACACTTATCTTTAACATGTACTTTCTTTAAACTCTACTGAATTCATTACCATCTAATACTTAACGTATCTGACAAATAAGTTATCCAGTATATCAAAATTATAAGTTCAAGGAAGTTAAAGCTATGATGGTATGGGAGATGTATCGCTTCCACCGAGGCTATGACACTAGTAACTAGAAGGCACCCAGAAGAGCACAGACCTCCACCGCGGCAGCTTATTTCTCGACCTTACCCTCGTCCTTGATCTTGACCTTTGACCTTAACATTCATTAATTGGCATGGATTTTCATACCCTCAAATATTAACCAAGTTTGAAATATCTGTAACAGCGATGTACAAACTTATGGCTATTTGTGTGAATTGGACATTTTGCATACCTTCAACGCTGACCTTCCAAAATTTAATACTTCCCAGCTTTTCACATAAAATTGAATCCCTGCAAGTTTCATTACTATACGAGTGAAATTGTGGCCAGGAAGCTGTTCACAAATAATCAACTGTTCACAAACAATCAAACAACCACACAATAAACAGTTTCCCATTCAAGTGTTGTGCGGACTATACCATTACTTTCCTGGTATAGCTTTAAGGAGAGAATATATCTGCACATTGAATAAAGGAACTTTACATAGGCAATAGCAATAGTAATCTTTACACAATTAGATGATAGCTGTCAGTGAACCCTAGATACACAATCTGGTTTTAAAGTTGTACAGGTCACTTATGAATGGTATGAGCATGGGGCAGGGACAATTCCCTATCCGGACAATGCCCGAGAGACTGATCATATAGATAAATTCTATAAATTCTACCAAATCCCCATTCCGAAAAATCGCCAGTCAGGGACGTTTCTAATAGGCAGGATTATAGTAGATCAGAGCCAAATGGGACGGTACTATACAGAGCCGAGAGAAGGGATAGAAGAATCATTAGATGACAATACAATAGCTCTAAGTACTAAGTGTTTTTCACTTCATTAAGAAGTGACTTCTGTAATATTTTGGACGTTTTTTTATGTCCTGTAAATGTAAACAAAGAGTGCCCATAAAACTTCATATCATAAGGGGATTCTATATGACGTTAAACGGAGAGATTTATATTCAAATTTAATATTGAGAAAACTCCAGCAACTGAAAAAAAGTTCAGTCTTATTAGAAAATAATTAAATATTACGAATGAAAAGTACGAAGGCTGAGATAATAATGAATCCCTTAAATAGTCTCTGATTATAACAATATAAAAGCATACTCAGGGAAGACAAATAAAAGCTTTAAAGATCATATCTCTGAAATTCGTACCTAATTCACAAGGGAAATCCTTCAACTTGCTTTTCGTGCAAACTTTCTTCCTCCGAGGTAGGAAGAAATTTCATTATTTCGTAAGTCTTGGCGGTAATATTGGTTGCTAGAATATGATTAAAGTTACTGCAGTAACTTTTCCAATTAGTGGATCAATTTTCTTCATCACCTGAGTTTGAATATTATTGGTGATATGGACGTATCTCACAGTTCAAGTCCATTTTCTGTTTATTCATACCATCATTTGTTTGCATTCAATACAGGGCAATTAACCAAAATTAAGTTAGTCCTGGGAAAACAAGAGAAAAAAACATGGAGAAATTTAACTTTGAAGGAAGCTCACATAGCCTTCCAAAGGCAGTAGCAGTAAGAACATGTCAAAAGTTGATAGTTCTAAGCGGAAAGACTTGATAAGCAACCGGCCACCACCCCTCAAAAAAAAAAAAAACATACTTTGGGGGTTTCAAACGAGACCATGGAGAAGTGATTCTCCCGTGTAGCTTAAAACAGTGTGCCAACAACCAGAATTGTTTTAATAAATATAATATTTGCCAAGAATACCTAATAGTGGACAACAGGAAAAGAGTCAAAAGATCGGTATAGAGCACAAATAGCAGAACGAAGAAGCAATATATTGACGACAGCACAAAACACTCGATTTTTTATATAAAAATTAGCAATTTAAAGTAAGTGATATTGCTAGTCCTATATTGATGTCGAAAAACCAGTACCATAGACATGTTGCAAAATGATCTCAGTACGTTTTTCGTTACAGGGAAGATCCCAGGGTAAATAACCATGATGAGTTATTAACTAAAAGAAAGCTTCAGTAACATATTGATTTGCAAAAAAATTCCTCTATGGTTATATCATAAAATTATATAACTTTGTTCCACTCTAAACTAATACACAGCCGCTCTTAACCTATTCCAACACATGTAACATTAAAATTTGTTTTTGTTTTGCTTACTGAAATGATGATTTTGTCGGCCGGCTACAAAAGTTACTGCCAGCAATTTGCTTAAGAAAAAAATTGACAGGCGGCCTTCAAATTTCAAGGTTGGATGTTTACATTTTATTCAACAAATTTACCTCAGTGATGCAGAGCTATATGAATATTCAAACACAGGCTTGAAAAAAAAAGTCATTACGTCTCGGGTAGAAGATGCATTTGTATTACTGTAAAATTCTGGGAGTAATATCGCTGGTTTTAACGAAGAATTATTTTTAGATAGTGGTCATACCCTGGTGCGGTACCCCAAGAGGTACACTCGGAAATGACAACAGCCGTCCTGTAGTTAAGAAAGGGGGAGAGGGGAAGGGTTGAATCTATGTATCCATATCTATTGAATAGTTAGTAGGTTATTTTTGCCGGGTCACGTGCAACAACAACAAAAACAACGATAATAATAATAATAATAATAATAATAATAATAATAATAATAATAATAATAATAATAATAATAATAATAATAACGGTACTCTGTGACTACGGTATAAGGACGGACAGGGTTATACGTTGGACTACTCAACGAAAAAAGGTATCACTCATAGATATCGCAGTATCGTGTGACACAAGAGTGGAATATAATGGAAGAATAAAATAGAAAAGTATCAAGGCTTACGGATTGAATTGAGAAGTCTACGGATAATGCATGTGGATGCGGTGTCAAAATTCGTAGGAGCACTTGGAACCCATACCTAAGTCACTGAAAAGGAATCTAGAGAAAAAGGGAGCCGACGTAGTCCAAGACCTTGTACAAAAGAGCGGGCTACTTAAAACAGCACATGTAGTGATTAAAAAAAAAAAATAAAAAATAAACAATCAATGAAAATAATATATCTGTTACAGAGACATGGGAGAGTAGATTTTTTAAAGCTCCAAATGAAGATACCTATCTATCTACATTCGTACATATACTGTACACACATATATGTGCCTTTACATTTTTTAGCCTTTTTCATGACAACAATTTCTTTCATTAAAATGAAAGACCAAGCAATGCAGCCAGAAGGAAAACAAACTAAATTATCATTTCCATTTGATTACTGGTAAGTTTAAACATTACGTAAGATTTATAATACATCTACATGATTTTCCCGAAAACTGAGAATCATCATACCATTCATGAAATATGAATAAGACTTCAAATTACGTCAAAATAACACTACCTGTCATATAAACGGAGGAATGTGTCTTTTGGATTGTAAAGACTATCTTGAGCACACCAGCATATACATTTGGCAGCTACTGGAAAGGTATAAGTCAATGAAAGTTTTACTCGGCCTGAGAAATTGCAGATTGAATTTGAGTGAATATTGAAATTTTCCCTGAAATCTCTTTGCAAAAACGGAAATAATGCTACTACTACTACTACTACTACTACTACTACTACTACTACTACTACTACTACTACTACTACTATTATTATTATTATTATTATTATTATTATTAAAAATAATGGGTGCCTCAGTTGCATTAATATTATAGTTTGCCTTCTCAATGGTTCTTATTATCTTCTTTTCAGGATAACTGCATACAGCCAGTAATTGGGCAAAAGTCATCCTTCATGGTGGGTAGTCAAATTCTAGAATAATTGGCGAATCAAGGTTTTAATGTAAGTTCACAAGTTAGGTAAAATTTACAAATCGGGCAAAAGCATGCAGTGAATTGCTACGTGTTTCCGGAGTACTGTCTCCCTTCCTCAGACTTGAATGGTGGAAACGGTGATAGCTACGTCCTTATATATGACAATTCTGGTTTAGGCAGCGAGGCATCGAATTTACATTGGCTAACTCAGGTGTGTCGGGGTCGGAGTGAATAGTGGAGTTGATAGAATGGCGGGGTCCTCATTGGATGAGCCGCTCGCCAAGAGCAGCTGTAGTTCAGTCAGACTTCCTTCCCACTCACTCATGGGTGATGAGTCGCCATGTTGTCCTTCAGCAGCTGGGCTCTGGTTGGTGGGTGCGCTCATCGAGAGGGTATTAAGACTAGGTAGGCTGTCCATTCGCTGATCACAGCTGTCTTGGTTGGTAGTATCCTGATCGTAGAGTTGTCTTGGCTTGAGATGTCGGGGGTTTGTAGGGTTACTCCTCAGTGTGTTGTTCCTTCAACAGGAGGAGAGGAGGAACATTCCTGGGTAGTGTTAAGTGCCTGTTTTCACTCTGTATAAGTAGAGCTTCAAGTAATCAAGGTCTCTGGTATCTGGAGTAGAGCTGATCATCTTCCGTTGTTATTAATTATTTCCTCACGTTTAATGTTGTTGTTGTTATCGACGTGGAGGCATGAGATCTTATTGTGCTTTGTTGAAAACAAACGCATGATGGTAATTCCTATGTAAAGTCCAGAGTATCCTGGAACAGGGCATAAGTAGGAAATAGTCTACGTTGGTCTGTCAAAGGATGTCCTGAGTCAGAGGGGCTGCATTGTTTCTCATGATGAGGGACCTCGTCTTAGTGGACTGTCGTAAATAATCTGCTTAACCTCTGTTTTTTCATCCACAGGGGAGACGGGGTTCTTTATTATGTCTCTCACAGCTTTTTCATCTTTTTGGTAATCATTATGCATAAACCCTTTATAGTAAAGGTTGATGGTGGTAGTAATGGTTTCAGTTGGTTGTCCCCCCTGGTACTAGGTGTCCATGTCTAGCTTGATGTCACGGCTAACTTGCCTGTTAGAGTAGTCATTGTTCACCAGGACCTGGGCGACTTCGTCGAGTTCTTCGTGTGTATCAGCCCAAGAGGAGCATTGGAAGAGGGCCCTGCGGACGTAGGCTTTGATGGTGGAGGCCTTGTACCTGGCAGGGTATTCACTGTCTCCATTTAAGCATAAGCCGAGGTTAGTGGGTTGTGTGTAGACACTGGTATCAATCTGGTAGAGTTGGGAGAGATGAGTACTTCAAGGAATGGCAGCCGTCCATAGTTTCTTTGCTCGACAATAAACTTCAGGGAACTGCACTTCTCAAACGTCTTGCGGAGAGTCTCGATGTTCTATGTAGAAGGGCCCATGACAAAAGTATCATCTATGTATCTCACGTATACGTCTGGACGATGTATCGTGAGAAAACCCTCTCTTCAACAACTCCCATATAAAAGTTAGCAAAGAGCACAAGAGGAGAGGCCATCGCTACACCATCCTTCTGTATGTACGTGTGGCCAGTTAAAAGGGCCTTCCTAGCACATATTTCAAGCAGGGTGCGGAAGGCCTCCACAAGGATGCTAAGGGTAGGAGTAGAAGCGTCCCTATAGATTCTTTCCAGGATTAAGTCGATGGTCTCTCCAAGAGGTACGTTTGTAAAGAGGACTCCAGGTCCAGGGAAGC
>NC_090735.1:44058412-44060912 GCF_036898095.1 Palaemon carinicauda | reverse complement strand
TCTTTTGTCCCTTCCCCCTCTATCTCCGTAATGGCCTAGCCATTACAGTATGGTACGTCATTCTACATCTGGACCTAGGGTAGGTTAGGATGTGGAATTGACTCAGTCCTTTGCCGGCCGGCAGAGTCAGCCGGCCGGCAAGGGTCTTCTGCTTGAGTGCTGCCCGGACCTCCCTTGGTCCCTCATCCATGCCTGCCTGTGAGTCAGACGGCATTGGTCAGGAAGCCTGAATTAGATTCTCCCCTTCCTTATATGCACTCTTTCGGATTGCCGGGCTTGGAGGTTGTTTACGCTCTTATCCCGACATCCATTCTGTTTTCGTCTAGTGCTGTACCCGACCCGGCTGCCGGCCTCATAGGCCGGCAGCCGGGCAGTCGTAGTCCTCTGGTTCTTTTGCTGCTGGCTGGCATCGGTTGTTTACCTTTGCCCGCCGGCTAACGTCAGCCCTTGTCTGCCGGTCGCCAGGAGAGTGGCCGGCAGCCGGGTGCTATCTTGTGTAGCCGACATGGGCTGTTGCCGGCCTGCAGTTACTGCCAGCTGGCACATGCATTTGAACCAGCGTTCTGCCGCCTTAAAGCTGTTAAGTAGTATACTTTAAAGCTAGTTATGGGTTGTGCCGGCCAGCACATAACCTTCTATACTGTACCAGTATTCTTCAGTATAACATATACTGTAAGAGGAAAACTATAGTATAAGTTTTGGTACAGCACTGTGTGTTCTAACACTTTTGTGTTGTCTTGCACAGCCCTTTGCTGTTGCCTTACAGATAAGAAAGTGAGTTCTTTCTTGTCTATTATCCAGGATTTTAGAATCATTGCTTAGGTGTGAGCTACTCCTGTTTCCTCTGGAAACTTTTCATTGGTTATATTAGAAGAGATTAACCATACGATTTTATTATCGGGAAGGCTGCAACAATTGGTTGTGAAGGAAACACAAGTGTGTGTCTTTCCTTTCTGAATTGTTATCCTAAACTGTGCATATCCAGTGATACATAGTTCACTTGATACTCATGGAAATTTCTTCTCTTTACAGGAGGACTCTCCGAAGTGCGTAAGTGTTTTCTACAACGTCCACAGTAAGAACCTCTGCAGACATGAGTTTTGTAGGAGGCACGCAGCATGCGCTGTCTCCAAGGGTGATCTCCAGTATTGGGACCCTCAGGTATGTACCGTGTGCACTAACCTGATTACTGAGGCCTTTGATTCCCCTAGGACGGCGGAATCAAGGGATATAGCAAGGGAGAAGCTTCGTACCTGGGTAAGGTGCTTCCAGAAGAACACCTCTGGACCTTATCTTCAAAGTGAGAAGATGAGGGCGTATCTTTTCCCTAGGGCATCAGCTGATGCAGTGATTCCCCAGCCTCAAGAGGAGATCCCCTAAGTTCAGATCCAGGTGGATGCTGAAGTCGCGGTCACTATGCAAGACATCCAGTTGGATAACAGGATGTCTGACGTGAACGAGCGTCTGGAGGAAGACCTCCTGGCAGAAGCCTAGGATGAAGTTCAAGCCCCAGACGTTATAGAGGAAGAGGTCGACGAGGTGTCGGCTACTCCGGTTCAGATCCCGGAGCCTATTCCCTCAACATCGGCCGCTCTCCCAGTAGAACTGGGACAGTCCCTCTCCTCCATTGTTGGAATGATCCAACAAATGCAGAAGGAGAATCGGGAGAAGGCGGATGCAATAGAACTGCAGATGCAGAGGCTTGCAGCATCACATGGGCCCCAGAAAAGGCTCAATGTGAAAGACCTTCCCTTGTGCTCAGATGCTAACCCGTGGAGGTATGCTGAGCACATGGCGATGACTGAAAAGATCGTCATTTCGGATAAGTTGGGTTCAGTTCCCCTAGAGGAGGTGGAATTCTGGCCCAGCAAGGGGTCATATCCGGACTGTTATGTCAGGTTGAGGAAGGAACCAGCTTCAAAGGAGGAGACAGAGCTGAAGGAGGTCATAGTGATGGACCATGCTAAGGCTCAAGTTTTGCTTTCATCTTCGATGAAAGAGAGGGGCTTCACGAACTCAATGGTAGCTGCATTGAGTAAGAAGCTCCCTTCCTTTGTGTCCTCTCCTGCTAGAGCCTTCCCCTTTTTACAGAAAGGGTTTGCGGCTGTACTAAAAGCAGTCGAGGCCGGCGAGCCTTGCCCCTCCCTGGAGGAGTGTAAACCCTTGTCGCTGGCCCTGCCTATGGACCACAAAGACTGGAAGGACGTCCATCTTACCTTCTCAGGTGGGAAGTTAGAGGCTGATATTGCCGGACGTCAGTTTGGCGAGGACCTCCCTAAGCTGTCTGACTTTCTTTTGCGGAGAGAGCTCGATACAAAAGAAAGACTGGCTGCCTCAATGTCTCTTCAGACTACTCTTGAGACGATGGCAAGTGACCCCAAGGTCTATGAAATGTTCATGGTAGTGGCCAAGACTCATCTGGCCACACAGTGACGAAGGATATTTATAGCTTCGTCGGAGCGAGGAGAGCTTGTAGGTAGTTCCTGTTCACCTCGGCTAT